>NC_057801.1:262015233-262174456 GCF_018294505.1 Triticum aestivum | reverse complement strand
TTGCTGACTCCGTCCCACTGGAACAAGATCTTTGAGATTTCTGTGGCAATTTTTTTTCTGAAAAAAATAATTATTCCTAGCCTCTGCATCAGGACGATGTATACATCCATATATTATTAGCAACGCAAAAATATGATCTTTAAGATTTCTGCGGCAATTCTTGAAAGGCTGAAAGTGTGATGCGGAAGACCTATCATTTTTTGTCTCCATATGCTCCCGCAGCAATATATGATTATCACCATTCCAAATTACTGATAAAGGCGTTCTTTCGATTTTTCTTTAGAGTGAAGTTTGCAAAGTGCCTTCCAGGCATACTCACGATGCAAAGTGCAGGGCGCGCACCTAACTTTCAAACAACGAGTACATGATCTATTTCATACTCCCTTCTTTCTATAAATACAGTGTCTAGATTTTGACCAAGCTTATAGAAAAATATAGTTACATACACGGGAGGTGCCTTTACTTGTTCATCGTGGTCACTTTGGTATTTAAGCTTGCAAAATATATGAAACCGGTGCTACACCTTGTCCAATAGTACAAATACGGTGCCTCCTTTCGTATTCTGGCGTACACCATTCCAAGTGGCACTCTAGTGTGGCAGTGACCCACATGTCGGTGGTTGAGAGCAAGGAGAAGCTAGGTGTCCTGCGCCCGAGGTTTTTTTTTTACAAAAAGCACCCTCATATTTTACCCCGCCACATGTGGCACGAAGTAATACCGTCCTGACGTTTTTACAACTAAAATTGCCATCCAAAAAAAGTAAACTAAAAAAACTGAAACTTGCCATCAAACAGAAAGTTGGCACTCTTCACAACTAAAGTTGCTATCCTCGGGTAACTAAAGTTGCCATCAGAAAATGTCAGGGTGAAATTGCTTCGTGCCACACATGTGATACTTACCAGAGTCCATATTTTATTAATCACGTAGGAAAGCCCTCACCGGCAAAAATAATATGTAAAACACACTATGTGAACGGATTTTTAACCTGGATGCTCTTGGTTTCTACCAAAACGATTTGGCTACCCAGCCAAACAAAGCTTTGGTTGGAAATTGTAGCTAGAAAGCTATATAGACAACATTGGCGTATTGCCGCTCAGCAATTTTCCTGATGCGTTTTTACAGGCCGGTGGACCCCACCTGTCAGTTTTCTAGAGAATAACAAAGAAAATAATCTGGATGGTGAGTATTTGAACAACGGACCTCCTGGTTAATTGCTTGGACGAGCTAGCCACCTGACTGAACTATGTTTTTTTATCTGACTGGACTATGTTTTGGGCATGACTATTATCTAGTAAGCTATATATAGACGAATTCCACGTACTGCTCTGCAATTTCTTGATGCGCTCTCTATCGTTATTTTTGTTTCTTTTTCCAATTTCCTGTTTAGTTCTTTTTTTTAAAACCCACTTTATTCATTTGTGACAAGTAGTATATTGTTTGTGAGGATCATTACAATTTCATTTAAAGGCTCCTCAAACCAATTAGAGGTCAAAGAAAATCTAGCTAATCTAACAAGCCCATGAGCTTCTTTATTCGCTTCCCTATTACAATGCTCAAATATAGCAGTAACAAAATCACATGCATAATGAAAACAATCCTGGAATATTGTCGCCACCGCACCCGCCGACCGCCCTCCATCATTCATCGAATCAATCACCTCTATATTGTCCAAGTTTATGATAAGGCAATTGCATCGTCCCTTTGCGCCAGTGTTAGGCCAAATTTGAGTGCTAAAGCCTCCGTCATTAACACATCCGCACAAAAGTCAATTTTCTCATTCCCTCCAGCAATAAACCTGCCTCTGTCATCTCTAAGGACCGCTCCCGTTGTACCCCTAAGAAGATCGCAATCAAAAGAAGCATCCACGTTAAGTTTAACAAACTCTCTTGGAGGACATGACCAACTCTCCTTTTTCACAGACGCTTTGGGGGATAATGCATTAACAAAATTTGTGGTATGAAATCCGAGATACATTTTGAGTTTTCTCATTGTGTACCAGCTTCCGTCTTTCTCACCATAGGTACCAAGCTGAAATAGCAATCATCTCATGCACATTGTGGTTACCCAAAATCCACAAATCTTGGTCTGGTAGGAGTAGTAAGTACTCCAGCACCGTCTCTCCTGCACGGTCAGTCTCGCAAGATTTTTCAATAATATCATCCAGACCTAACCTTTTCCAGACCTCCTTTGCTTTACTACACTGGAAAAGCATATGTTTTGTATCTTCTAAGCCCTCAAAACAAGTTGAGCATATGGGTGAAACCTTCATATGTCTGTTAGCTAGCATAACCCTCCACGGGATTGTACCATGTAGCGTACGCCATAAGAATTTTTTTACTTTTGCCGGACAATCTAGTTTCCATATCTTACTCCAAATAGGGTTAACTGTGATTCACCCCATCCCATTAGAGTATTTTAGTTTGCTACCAAACTGATGATCCCACTACATAGAGTAGGCTGACCTAACCGAGAATATACCATTTTTCTTATTCCAGGCAATGAAATCTTGCATATCATATTGCGGTAGGGGGATTGAAAGAATCCTTTGTACATCAATCGACCACATAATTTGCCTAATCAGTTCTTCATCCCAAGTATTAGAAATCGAGTCAATGAGATCACCTACCTTAGGTAGTAGGTTGCCTCCCTTAGGCGTTATAATTTTCCTAGTGGCAAAGTTTGGGATGATAATAAATACTAGTATACTAAAACATTCTTGTAGAAGTGTAAGAATAAATTTACACAAAACTTTTGAATACACGTTGAATATTTTCTAAAAGCATGTGGAACAATTTTTAAATAGATGTTTCAATTTTTTGAATGCATGCCAAAAAATTTGGATACATGTTTACAATTTTTTAATGCAAATGTATTTTGTTCTTACATTTCTTTCTATCAAATGGGAAAAAATACCAAAAAGAAATATAAACAAAGGTACATGTGAGAGCTATATATAACATTCTAGCTCATGTATGCATGCCCTAAAAAAACTCGTGTATGCCAACAAATTAGGATTTCGCCTGGTCAATAGCTTGTGTTGCATAAGCAACGCGCGTTCGTGTCTCAGGATTGATCCTCCATGGCGCTATTTATTTTCCAGTTTATCAGGTTATAATTAGATTAAAGTGTTATGATCATCATTATTAGAGTATTGTCTCAGTGAGGGAAAAGATGATGAAGACTTATGAGTCCGCGAAAAAGTGAAGATAAGGCCCATGAGATTGTTCTAAAAAAAGGAAAAGAAAAGAAAAAAGAAAAGAAAAGAAGAGAAAAGAGAGAAGTGGAAATGCTACTATTCTTTTACCACACTTGTACTTCAGAGTAGCATCACGTATTTTATATAGAGAGTTTACATGATTTTTCACTTTCAAATACTAGTGGAATTTTTACATTATAGAACTTGACTTGTATATTTCGACGATGAGCTTCCTCAAATGCTCGACGTCTTCATGAGCAAGCAAGTTGAATACACACCCAGTTAGTTTCATATAGAGTGCTTTCATACATTTATAGCTCTAGTGCATCCGTTGCATGGCAATCCCTACTCCTTCATATCAATTGTAAGACTTCTCCATTGTCTAACGATCCACCTCGTTGATGCGAGATCTTATACATTTTTCTTCCCTTATAAACCCCATTCATCATTCTCTTTGACACCCAAAGTGCTAAGTCCATGGCTCACGCTCAAGTATTGCATGGGAGTTGAAAAAGCCGAAGCGAGAAAAAGATGAACAATAAAAAATTATAGATATGTCAGAGACATATCAGGACGGACCAGGTCGATGGACGCACACATGCAACTGCCTCCTTATTACGCCAAAAAAATAATTCCTCCTCCTGTGATGCGGAGCATCCTACGGTCATCCCCATGGACACTACTTTGACTACTCAAGCTCCAAGTGGACCCATGACAAGAGCTCGAGCACATGCTATTCAATCCGAGGTTAACTCTCTCCTTGTTGAACTTCCCTTTGACCCACTTGAGACATGGCTACTACCTCAAACGGAGATGCTTTGTGTGCTTAGGTACCAAGAAAGCAACCAAGGAGAAGTTACGATGCAAGATGAACATCAAGAGCATGGAGAGGGATTTTCCCAGCGCAGAGATAGAGGTACTACCGGTCAACTACCGATCCACCGGTACTACAGCTCAACTACCGCGCAACTACCGGTCAACCTTCTGTAATCAAAACGGTACAAGGCCGGTATCGCCCCGGTTTATATCGGTAACTGCCAAAAGACCGGTACTACTGCCCCAACCACCAGTACTACCGCTAATCCCTCCGAGAACACCTCCAGGAAGTAGCACCTGAGCTCCTAGCGGTACAACCGCCCACAAGACCGGTACTACCGGCCTACCTGCGCGCAGTGAGAGGGATTTCACCCCATGTACCTCCCACTTACCCCTTGGACTATATATACTTGTCTCCTAGCTTCGTATTAGGGTTAGCATTGTGATAGCTCATACTTTGAGATAGAGCCTTTCTCATCCATCCGGATCTACTCCATCGCGAGGGATCGACACCTCTTCGGAGAATATCCTCTTGGATTCAAGACCTCCATCCGGAGAAGACCATCTTCAAGACCTCACGGAGAAGAACCGGTTACCCTTTGTATCGTCCCTTGTTGGATTTGGATCTTGTACCTTTTTGTGATTCGAGGATCTAGCACATGTGTGACTATCTTCTTGTTGGTTGAGTGTTTTCTCTTGTGTTTTCCACGTGTTCCCCTTGTTTCCCCTCTCGTGTTCTTCGTGTTATTGGTAGGATTCCCTCCAAACATGAAAGATCGGCCTCTAGGGTTCTACCCTACATCATCTTGGTATCATGAGCCACGTTGATCACGTTTTTGGAGCCCCTACCCTTTGTTTTCTAGCTTGATTTTGTTGTTTTTTCGTCCTAATCCGAAAATCCCCACCAAAAGTAGCCCCAATTTTTTTTGTGATTTGTTGGTGTGATGAAGTTTTATTGGATTTGATCCATGGATTTCGTGTGTAGCAGGTAGATCTAGCTTTCCCACAAGTTTCCCCACCTCCCATCCACTAAATCCATCCAATTTTGCCATCGAAATCATCCATTTCCGGCAAAAAATTGCCCGATCCAGTTTTCCCGACCCCACCGGTACTTCCGCCATCCAAAACCGGTAGTTCCGCTGAGCTCCAGGATCGGTACTACCGCCCCACAAAGCGGTACTACCGCCCTTCCCAGTTTCAGCTACGGCTGTTTGACAATTTTCCCCATAACTTCCACATCCGGAGTCCGATTTTCGCGTTTTTAGCTCGTTGAGAAGCTATTGACATCCCCCATACACCTAGATAGGTTCAAACATCAATAGACAACATAAAATTTTCCGAACTTTGGCATCTTTGCCTAGGGCTTTCACCACATCATCCGCTATTCCACCACCACATTCCGCTACCACCATTTTTTTTGGTCTTTGAGAATTTGAGTTGTGGTTCCCATGTCCTATTGTGTTTCGGCTATATAGGTACGATACGACATCAACATCACCACCACTCATCTCGCCAAGTACTCATCGTCATAGACATCGACCATCAAAGGACTACCACGGCGGTAACCTCGACGACATCTTTGCCTACTCATTGCCATTGCATTGGTAACCACCATAGCCTTACTTTTGCGTTGCTTACCCATCGAGACTAGCCTTTGAGTATTGTCGGCAATGTTACTTGTGCACATTAGTGATCATACTCCATAGCATACATACCATATCATAGTGGTGCATATCTTGGTATCATCTTTTGTGTCACAAAGTTGTCATCGCATACACAATTGCTATCTTGGTTCGTGAAGTTTTGCATGAGAAAAGAGCTCAAAAGATAAAGATCCAAACAAGCTTTTAAGCAAGAAGGAAAGATAAGCAAAGAGCTTATAAGCAAGAACCATAGCATCATACTACATTAAGATTGTCATATCCGATCATCTTGGATCATACCATCGGAATACCATACATATAGCATACTTGGGATAGGAGTCGGTGCCTTTTTGCTTAGTAGGTTTTGCACAAGTTCCGTATCCGCCTATTGTGCAATCGTGCTAGCGTCTCTCTTTTGTTGTGCAACAAGAGCAATTTCGTGGTCTCCATATTTTGGCTCATTCCTTGGTTGCACGACCCCACTTATCTATTTGTGTGTGTGTTTCCGTGTACCTTATCTTGCTATTGGTCTACTTGTTGCATTTGCAAATTTGTGAATCTTTTCCAACATTATTGAGCCTCACTAACAATTGCATCAAATTTTGTGCCACCATCCTAACCGAGCTCCACCATAAGCTTTTACTTGTGTAAGTGTGAGAACCGACAAGAATTGGTACCAATTGTGCTATTTCCTTGTCCACATTTGAGTGATCATTGATCCATCTTCAACATCGGTCAAGGTACATTTGGTATAAGTTCTTCTCTTTCTCCCACTCACATATTTTGCTTGGAATGATGGATAGGCCAAGTTCTTCTACCAACCCACTCTTCATCGAGCAAGACGACGACATGTCATCCTATGTCACCAAGAGCCACCTATTCGGTGCACAAAGAGCTTTGCACCAAGAACAACAAGCAATGAGCGACCGCGTCGACAATCTCGCCACCGACTTGCGCCTCTCCGAGCAATGAACAAGAGACTACTTCGGCAACAAGCTCGACGCTCACAAATAAGAAAATGACGCAAGAATGGACGAGATCCGCGCTTTGTTAGTGAACCGCCATTCTTCCACTTCTTCCTACTCAAGACGGAGCCGCTCGAGTCGACACACCGACGACACCTTCTCTGGCTCAAGTACACCGGCATTGAACACTCTACGTCGAGCCACGCGTCAAGACCATCATGCATCTCACAATCCTCTACACGACAATCATCCACAAGAGCAAGTCTACGAACAAGGACATCGTCTTCGTCAACACCAAGTTCCTCTTGCACAAGCTCACGAATGACACCGTCAACATCACCAAGAGGAAGAGCGAGCGCGACAACATCAAGACAAACAAGACGCCAAAGTTCAACGTCTTCAACAACAACAACGTGAAGAACAAGCTCTTGAGGTGCAATGTGCCCTTCAAGAATCAAGTCGAGCCATTGCCAAACGCAATCGAGATAGGCACAATCAGGAGGAAGCACTTCGCGAAGAAATTCAAGAGCGGAATTACCAACCAAGAGTGCAACGTCAAGTTCCTCAAGCTCCTCCACAAGCTCGACAGGCTCCTCAACAACCTCAAGTTCAACAAGAACAAGATCACTATGGTGATCCTCCATGCCAAGAGCAACATGAGTTGATTATCCTCCACATCAAGGGCGTCATCATCACCCTCGACCCCAACACAATGAAGAACAACGATACGACAAGCTAAAGTTCACCATGCCCAAGTTCAGTGGAAGCAATGATCCCGAAGAGTACCTATCATGGGCATTGAAGGTCGACAAAATCTTTTGTTTGCACAACTATGAGGAAGAGAAGAAGATCGCTATGGCATCCCTTGAGTTCCAAGACTATGTGTTCATATGGTGGGAACAAGTCCTTAAGCGCCAAGAAGCAAGAGGTGAACCACCAATCACCACTTGGGCTCAAATGAAAGATGTCATGTGAGCACGCTTTGTGCCCACCTACTACAACCGCGATCTCTTCAAGAAGCTCCAACTCCTCAAGCAAGGAACAAAGAGTGTTTAAGAATACTACAAGGAAATGGAGATATCCATGATAAGAGCCAATGTCACGGAAGATGATGAGCAAACTATGGCCCGTTTCTTGAATGGCCTCAATCATCCCATCAAGAAGATTGCCGACTTCCAACCCTACTCCAACCTCATTGAGCTCGTGCATCAAGCTACCAAAGCGGAACTTCAAGTGCAAGATGACTTCAAGTACGCCAAGTATTCGTCCAAGAGCTACGACTTCTCCAACAACCAAGTTTCAACGACTCCAACACCTTCTACCTCAACCAAGCCATCTAGAAGCAACAACGACAAGTCGAGTTACAAGAAAGCTTCGACAACCTCAAGTTGTCCTCCTACTACAAGCAACTTCAAGCCGCACACTTCATCATCTACTCTGACCGATGAGACCGTTAAGACAAGCTCCTTCAAGTGTTTCACTTGCGGCGGACGAGGCCACAAATCCTATGAGTGCACCAACAAGCGCACCATGATCCTCAATGACGATGGAACCTATGACTACATGAGTGAAGAGGAAATGAAAGCCATTGAGCAAGTGGCCATGCACCGGCGTGTGAACAAAGATGAAGATGATCATGTCTTTTGTGATGAGGATTCGAGCCCTGCTCTCTTTGTCTCCAAAGTCTTGACTCTTCAACATTAACAAGATGAAGACCAAAGATGCCACATCTTCCACACCAAGGCCGGCATCAATGGAAGGTCCGTCAAGGTCATCATCGATGGAGGTAGTTGCCACAACTTGGCAAGTGAAGAACTATGCTCCAAGCTACAATTGGTCAAGATGAAGCACCCGCACCCCTACAAGGTCCAATGGCTAAGCGATTCCGGCACGATATGAGTTGAGCATACGGTCCAAGTCTCCTTCAAAATTGGAGCATATGAATACACTTTGGAGTGTGATGTCGTCTCGATGTCCGTTTGCCACCTCCTTCTTGGTCGACCATGGCAATTTGACCGCGACGTCATCCACAATGGGCGTACCAATCACTATAGCTTCAAGATGAAAGGGAAGGAATATGTGCTATGACCTATGTCTCCTAGTCAAGTGATCCGACAAGCAAGCCACCCATCGTGGAGAAAAGAGTGAGAGAGTGATCCACCCAAAAGAGAGTGAGAGCCACAAGCCAAACCCGAGTGCCTCCACGATGAGCGACAAGAAAAGCTTCGTCCTATTTGCACCAAAAGTGAGATGAGAGAAGTGTGTGAGAACCCATCAAGTGTTATGCACCATGTCCTTGTGTGCAAGGACGAGGCACCAAAAACTAACACCTCTCACGATCTACCTTTAGTGTTGTCTTCTCTTTTGCAGGAATTACAAGATGTTTTCCCCAATGAGCTACCTCCGGGTCTACCACCACTATGAGGCATTAAGCACCGAATCGACCTCATCCCCGGAGCACCTCTTCCTAACAAGGCTCCCTACCGCGTCAACCCCGAGGAAACTAAGGAGATCCAACGACAAGTACAATAACTCACCGACAACGGACATGTACCTGAAAGCTTAAGCCCTTGTGCCGTTCCGGTTATACTTGTGCCCCAGCAAGATGGTAGTTTTCGCATGTGCTCAGATTGTAGACCCATCAATGCTATCATTGTTCGTTATAGGCATCCCATTCCTCGCCTAGATGATATGCTCGATGAACTAAGCGGTGCCACCATTTTCTCAAAAATTGATCTTAAAAGTGGATATTATCAAATCCGCATACAAGAAGGTGATGAATGGATAACCGCTTTCAAAACAAAATTTGGCTTGTACGAGTGGTTGGTTATGCCTGTGGGTTTATCGGAAGCTCCCAGTACTTTCATGCGTCTTATGCATTTTGTGCTTCGTCCTTACATTGGAGTGTTTGTTGTGGTCTACTTCGATGACATACTTGTTTTTAGCAAATCCATGAAAGACCATCTAAATCATGTTAGGGCTGTTTTGCAAACTCTTCACAAGGAACGTCTCTATGCCAACATGAAAAGTGTACGTTTGGTATTGACAAACTTGTTTTTTAGGTTTCGTTGTTTCCTCAAAGGGTGTCCATGTTGATGAATCTAAAATTGAAGCAATTAAAACTTGGCCCCAACCCACCAATTTGCAACAAGTGCGTAGCTTTCTTGGCCTTGCGGGTTTCTATCGTTGCTTTGTGAAACATTTTAGCACTATCGCCGCACCTTTGCACGCCTTGAGTAAGAAAAATGCTCCTTTTGTTTGGGGACCTTTGCAATCTACCGCTTCTGATGAGCTCAAATCTTTGCTTACTCATGCCCCGTTTCTCGCTCTACCCAACTTTGACAAAACTTTTGAGGTTCATTGCGATGCAAGTGGTAATGGAATTGGTGGAGTTTTGATGCAAGACAAACTAGCTATTGCATATTTTAGTGAAAAACTCTCCGGTGCTCAACTTAACTATCCCATCTATTACAAAGAATTGTATTCTTTAGTATGTGTGCTACATGTTTGGGAACATTATCTTAGACCACATGAGTTTGTCATACATACCGACCATGAAATGCTTAAGTACTTAAAAGGCCAAACTAAATCGAACAAGCGTCATGCCAAATGGAGTGAATTTATAGAGTCTTTTCCTTATGTCATCAAGTACATCAAGGGTAAGGAAAACGTAGTGGCGGATGCCCTTCCCCGCATATGCACGCTTGTCACTAAACTTGAGTTGAATGTTATTGGCTTTGAGCACATAAAAGACTTGTATGCGAATGATCCTACCTTTGCTATTCCTTATGCTAAGTGTTTGACGCACACATCTTGGGAACGATATTACATCAAGGATGATTATCTTATGAGAGCTAACAAACTTTGCATTCCCGAGTCTTCTCTTCGTTTGCTCCTTTTGCAAGAGGCTCATGGAGGCGGACTCATGGGACACTTTGGACGCGAGAAGACATTCGCCACGCTCTCCAAGAACTACTTTTGGCCCAAGATATTCTGTGACGTCTCATGCTTCACCAACCGATGCTCTACATGTCGCAAAGCTAAGTCTAAAGCTCAATCCCATGATCTTTACATGCCCCTTACTATTCCTTATCAACCTTGGGAAGACATTAGCATGGACTTCGTACTTGGTTTGCCTAGAACTCAAAATGGAAAGGCTTCCGTGTTTGTTGTTGTGGGCCGATTCTCTAAAATGGCTCATTTTAGCCCATGCAACAAGATAGACGATGCTTCACATATTGCAAATATCTTTTGTAGGGAAATCTTGCGTCTCCATGGCATCCCAAAGACGATTGTCTCGGACTGTGATGTCAAGTTCTTGAGTTACTTTTGGAAGACACTATGCGCCAAGCTCGGAATCAAGCTCTTGTTCGCTTCGGCATACCATCCCCAAACTGACGGCCAAACGGAGGTGACGAACCGTACGCTCTCCACTCTACTACGCGTGTTGATCAAGAGGAACATCAAGGAGTGGGAGGAGTGTCTACCCGTCGCCGACTACGCCTACAACCGAGCAAGACATTCAACTACCGGCAAGTCCCCCTTCGAGTTCGTCTACGGCTTCAACCCGTTGTCCCTATTGGACATTCTGCCTCTACCACTACAAGAGCGCACCAACATGGACGCGAGTGCCCGAGTGAACTACCTCTAGAAGATGCATGAAGATACAAGGCACACCATCGAGCGCCAAGTACAATGACTCGCGACCAAGCTCAAAATCAACAAGCACCCCATGATATTCAACATTGTAGATCCTGTGTGGCTACACCTTCGAAAGGAACGCTTCCCCAACAAACACAAGTACAAACTTCTACCACGATCCGATGGACCCTTCAAGGTGCTTGAACGCTACAACAATAACGCCTACAAGATCGACATCCCACGCGACAAGTTCTCCGTGAGCGACATCTTCAACGTCAACAATCTCTCCCCGTACCATGGTGATGAGGATTTCGATCCGAGGTCGGATCTTTCCCAAGGGAGGGGAGATGATGCGGAGCATCCTACGGTCATCCCCATGGATACTACTTCGACTACTCAAGCTCCAAGTGGACCCATGACAAGAGCTCGAGCATGTGCTATTCAATCCGAGGTTAACTCTCTCCTTGTTGAACTTCCCTTTGACCCACTTGAGACATGGCTACTACCTCAAATGGAGATGCTTTGTGTGCTTAGGTACCAAGAAAGCAACCAAGGAGAAGTTACAATGCAAGATGAACATCAAGGGCATGGAGAGGGATTTTCCCAGCGCAGAGATAGAGGTACTACCGGTCCACCGGTACTACCGCTCAACTACCGGTCAACCTTCTGTAATCAAAACGGTACAAGGCCGGTATCGCCCCGGATTATACCGGTAACTGCCAAAAGATCGGTACTACTGAAAGGATCAAGATGGACCTAGAGGGGGGGGGGTGAATAGGTACAATTACAAATTTTAATTATTACTAAGCAATTTTAGGCAATAGAGCGGAATATGAAGGTGAGCCTAACAATTGCTAGTAAGTACAAAGTACTAGGCAAGTGACACAAGCATATAAGAGAGCAAGCACAATAAGATGTAAGTAAGAACAATCACAACAAGTAACCACAAGTATAGAGTTAGGGTTAGGAATAACCGCAACTCCGGGAGACGAGGATGTATGCCGATGTTCACTTCCTTGGAGGGAAGCTAGTCACCGTTAGAGGGGCGGATGTTACCACGAAGGCACACCTACGCCACGAAGGCTCACCCTATTCTCCCTTTGAGACAACACCACGAAGGCGTTTCTCAACCACTAGTGGTAGACCTTGGGGTGGTCTCCAAACCCTCACAAACTTTCCGGGGGTAATCACAATCGTTGATTCCTCACCGAATGACTCCTACCGCCTAGGAGTCTCCAACCTCCAAGAGTAACAAGATCCGAGGGGAAAGACTCAAGACTTGCTCAAACTTCGATTTGCTTTGGTCACAAGAAGGGGAGGAAGAAGATCTTTCTTTTGATTGGAACAACTCTTCGAAACTCTCAAGAATCAAACCGGGATCTGGGATTTAGTGTGTGAGCAAGAGAGGGAAAGCACTGGTGTTCTTGAGGCGTGTTTGTGTGGAGTGTTCAACCTTATCCCGAAGGGGTAAGGTGCTATTTATACCAGTGTCCAGAATAGAGCCGTTTGGACACAAGTTGACCACCCCGGATGATCTGGGACACCATCCGGATGATCCAGACATTTGTCCGGATGATCTGGCAGAAGGCCCGGATGCAGGTGGTTTCAGCCTAGCTGCGAGCAGCCCGGACAGTCCGGAGGCAAGCCCGGATGATCCGGACAAGCCCCGGATGATCCGGATGGCTGGCCGGACGATCCGGCTACAACATATGGCTTCTGTGAAAAACGGGCACGGTTATCCGGACGATCCGGAAGAGGATCCAGACGATCCGGGGAACAGCCCGGATGATCCGGAGGAACGTCCAGATGATCCGGCTTCAGCCATACTGTTTTGTGATGGAGAGCACCATTTATCCGGACGATCCGGTGCAGGGTCCGGCTGATTCGGGTGAAGCCCGGATGATCTGGGTATCCATCCGGATGATCCGGCTAGGAGAGGTGGTAGGTTTTGGCTAAGAGATATTGCTAGGGATTTTAGTCTATTGTGGTAGAGTTGTTTTATGAGACAAAATGTGAACAAGTCTTGACCCTACACTTCGGATCCCCTCTTAATAGTGCGGGGTTCCTATTACTCAAGAAATATGAAAAGAGCACAATACTTCATCTTTGTTTGCTCCTTTCCTCATTGATAATTAGCTTGAGTAAAATCTCATATGATGTGATCATGATGCTCACTAAAGAAAACCAGAGGACAGACGGCCTGTGTATATACTTAGCAAACAAGGTTAGTCCCCTATATGTAGGTTTGTCATCAATATCAAAAATACTCTTTAAGAGCAAGATTGCACTTTCAACTACCGCCCCAACCACCGGTACTACCGCTAATCCCCTCCGAGAACACCTCCAGGAAGCAGCACTTGAGCTCCTAGCGGTACAACCGCCCACAAGACCGGTACTACCAGCCTGCCTGCGCGCAGTGAGAGGGATTTCACCCCATGTACCTCCTACTTACCCCTTGGACTATATATACTTGTCTCCTAGCTTCGTATTAGGGTTAGCATTGTGATAGCTCATACTTTGATATAGAGCCTTGCTCATCCATCCGGATCTACTCCATCGCGAGGGACCGACACCTCTTTCGGAGAAGATCCTCTTGAATTCAAGACCTCCATCCGGAGAAGACCATCCTTAAGACCTTCTCATGGAGAAGAACCGGTTACCCTTTGTATCGTCCCTTGTTGGATTTGGATCTTGTACCCTTTTGTGATTCAAGGATCTAGCACATGTGTGACTATCTTCTTGTTGGTTGAGTGTTTTCTCTTGTGTTTTCCTCGTGTTCCCCTCATTTCCCCTCTCGTGTTCTTCGTGTTCTTGGTAGGATTCCCTCCAAACTTGAAAGATCGGCCTCTAGAGTTCTACCCTACATCACCCTGACCCACCATCTATATCTTCGCATGCAAAGAAGTGTCTCCTTATTACGAGGGAAAATTGCTTCCTTTTCTTGATAGCTGGGACCCACTAGATACATGGTCGCATGCAAGGAAGTGCCTCCTTATTAAGCACAAAAAATGAGGCCCCTGACAGTTGGGACTCGCCAGGTCAAAGCATACGTAGCGTTATCTGTCTATCGCAAAAGGTGTATGTACATATTGGCCGATCGGTCTCTCTACAATGATGAACCATGGCCTAGTAAGGAGCGGCACATGTTGTAGTAGATCCCCTGACGTAGCATGTGATGCAGTCCTGTCTAAATCATGTATACGTCCTGTTGTAGGGCGAAGACCCTAAGTGGATACCTTTCACGAATTGGAGGGGGATTCTCCGAAAAACACGAAAACACGAAGAACACAAAGGGAACTCACAAGAGGAACACTCAAGAACAAGTCCAATCACACATCCACCAGACTCACAAACACATGAGATTCACAAGGTACAAGAACAATCAAAGTGAAACAAGATACACGGTAAAGTTCATCTCAAATCCAAAGGAGATGAGGTCTTGATGATATAGATAGATCCCTAAGGGGGTCTTGAATCCCTAAGGATCTTCTCCAATGGAGGCCTTGAGCTCCAATGGAGCTTCTCTCTCTCAAGAGGAATCCCACAAGGGGAGATACATGAGCTAAGCTCTAATGTCTAGATCTATGCTTAGCTTCCCCTAAAAAGGAGGAGAAGGAGGGATATGTGAAGTAGATGGGGTGAAGTGAACACGTGTAAAGGAGATGATTCACCTTTGTGTATGTGAAGTAGATGTCGCACATGTCACTCGCCAAATGGACTCTTGACATTGTGATGTCTATAGGATGCTCCGCATCATCCCCTCCCCCTTGGGAAAGATCTGACCTCGGATCAAAAAACAAATCACCATGGGAAAGACATGGCGCCCTCTTGTAGAAGTGGACGTTCACCAAGTAGTCATCATTTTGAAGCTCATAGTGGTCACTCTCCAACGTTGCACCGTCGTGTGGTTCCTTCAAAAGGAGTAAGGACAACAAACTCTTGGAAAAAGAAATGTGGTTAGTGTTAGTGCAAAACCAAGCATTCAAATGGTGATTCACCGAACAAGTGTCGTCATCATGCATAGCATAAGGTGTGACAAAGGATTGTGACATGGCATGTAAGCATATGAATTGAGCACAATCAAGGTCATCATGGAAACAAGCATGTAAATGTGAGGTAGTGATGCAAATATGTGTGACAATAGAATAAGCATCTACCCCATGGTCATAGCAATCATGCATAAAGCGCTCGACAAATGGTCGATTCTAGGCACATCAATTTGACTTAAGATTCTGGCCAAGCTGGGTTGCCTGGCTCCTGTGCTTACCCCTACGTTCCCGATTGTTCGGCTAGGTGGTAAAGGGAGCACCTCTGTGATTGTTACTACTGGGTCATCCGAGTTAGTACCTCATACTGGGTGAAGCCGAAACCTAGCCATCTTAAAGGATATAATTGGTCGGCAACGATGGAAGTGAAAATTTTGGTTCATTACACCATAGAGTTCGGGAACTTTCCCTGAACTAAATCCTCAATATTTTTCTCCCACATTGACCGGAGGTGAGGTTTCATGATCATGGTCAACATGACAACCCAAAGAAAGGAACCGACAGCGGGATTATTTTCTTTGGAAGATGTTTCTTATGTTAATAGTAATATAACATATCTCTCTGTGTACCTTTGTTTATAAAACCATATGGCCGGATTGCCTTGTTTGCCATGAATCTTTGCCCTTATAAAGGCTTTATAAAGTAGGACAAACACTCCTTGGCTACTGGCCCAGGAGGTTGAAGCCGATGGTCGGTCAACAAAGTTTTGTACAATGCGGATCCGAGCATTAATTAATGATGTAGAGTACTTGGATACACAAAATCATTACACATAATTTGTGATTTACTATGGATATCGATCCTTAATTTGGCCACCCGTGTCCGCATTAAGGCTCGGGGGCTACTGGGCTTCGGGCTTATCAGTTAGTAATATTAAAGGGGCACATTGATCCCCTGATCTGGTGTTGCCACCCGAACAGTGTCTCGGGGGCTACTGCATTGCCTATTCAATGCAGAAAATTCAAAGTGCTCGGTGTTCGGCTTGACCGAACTATGGGCAAAAGTGTCTTCAGACAACAATAGGTACCAACTGGGACTTATCCGCCATCAAGCTAGTATATTACGACTCAAAACCCTCTCTCAAGGGCCCGTCCACCGATCATTATCTCCTCTAATGTGCATCTCGGATTATAGGCCAACACGCACCTTGAGGGCTACTAGCTATATATCTCATCAACAAATAAAATACAATCCGCAAACAATCAGCCCAAGGCCAAGGTGGTACACCACCTCGGATGCTGTCCGACATAAAGCTCGGATACAAATGACTGGCTCCATAGAGGGCATTTCTGGCATTAAGCTCGGCAGAACTCCTTCAAAATTTTTGAACCAAGGTGATGTATGACACCTCGGATACAATCCGGCGTTGGAGCTCAGATGCAGTCCGACGTTGGAGTTCGGCTGCAAGAGGATACCTCAGATGCAGTCCGGCATTGGAGCTCAGACGCAAGAGGACACTGCCGCATGGGAACAACTTCAAACCCAAGGTGTGGGATAAAAATAACAAGGCATTGATAAAGGCCGAAAACTTAAAGGGTCTCCTCGGATACCAGACATATAAAACCTTCAGATTCACTTAGGCGATCCTCAAGATCGAAGATGAGAAGATTTGTTGAACTAGTTTTCAAGACCGATGACCAAAGATGAAGAACAGTTCGAAAGAATCGAGGAGTGTCCCCAACTTGAAGACCGGTTCAGGGGGCTACTAACGGTGTCCTAGACTAGCGGGTACTCATCACGTCGTCTCCCGACCAATGGGTCGGGCCGAGGACCCCCATGGTGGTTCACTAATGGGCCACTTTAGGCAGCCCATGCCGCATACAAGGAAGACTCCCCAAGACTTGGTGTCGGAGTCCTGGACTAGGGAGTCCTCAGGCGTCCAGTCTATTGATGTGGGCCGGACTGATGGGCCGTCAAGATACAAGACAGAAAATTATCTCTCGTGTCTAGTGAGGACTCTCACATGCGTGGATGGAGAGTATAGGTGTCCGGATATTTTATTTCCTTTCTGTAAAACCGACTTTGTATAACCCTGAGCCCCTCTGGTGTCTATATAAACCGGAGGGTTAGATCGGAGGTAGGACCACAACATTGCTAGGCTAGCTATCTAGGGTTAGCCGAATCTATCTCGAGGTAGATCAACTCTTGTAACCCCTATACCCTCGAATATAATCAAGCAGGAGTAGGGTTTTACCTCCATCGAGAGGACCCGAACCTGGGTAAATACTGTGTCCCTTCTCCATTGTTACAATTAATCCTCGGACGCATAGCTTGGGCCCCCCTACCTGAGATCTGACAGTTTTGACACCGACATTGGTGCTTTCATTGAGAGCTCTGCCGTATCGTCGATAGAAGGATCGATGGCTCACCTCTTCGTCAACAATGATGCTGCACTCAGGGAGACCTTTCTTCCTGGACAATTTTTTTGTGTTTGGTGGCTTTGTGCTTCGGCCAACTCGATCGGCCGCCTCGAACATGTCGATAGCTACGCCCCCGGCCACCAGATCAGGTTTGGAAACCTAAATTATGTTGCTGACATCCGAGGAGATCTAGTCTTTGATGGGTTTGCGGCCTCGGCCGCCACTCTATGTCCCCGCCAAGAAGACTCTTCGGATCCACTGGCAGATCTCATCCAGGGGTCAACACCAATACCCACCTCGATCTTAGATCCGGGGCAGGTCTCATTATCCGAAGACGGGAACATAAGCCCCGCCGGACTTCTTCCCCTCGCGGAGCTTCCTACCGAAGACCCAGATGCAATCTTAGACTTGGCTTTGGGCAACCATCCCGAACCTCCAAGGTCTGCACTTAGCGGGTCCGATCAGGTGCCCCGTGCCGAATTCAGCACGGCAGACCCGCAGTTCCTGGTCCCGCTTTCGCTCCTAGATGAAGCATTGGGGTTGATGCAGTCTCTCGCCATCATGGAGGCTTTACCTCCAAACTGTATCCAGCTCGGACGGGGGGCTGAGAGAGGGGAATTTGGCGCCCCACCCACCACCCACTTAATAGCCACTATCGAGGACTTAACCGACATGTTGGACTATGCGTCCGAAGACATCGACAGTATGGATGATGATGCCGATGATGAGCCAAGCCAAGTCACGCCCGTTACGGGATGTTGGACAGTCACCTCAACCTACGATGTGTACATGGTGGACACTCCGAAGAACGACGAGGATAACCCAAGCCTAGATGAGGACAAACCTGTCGATAAACCGCCGAAGCGCCCATGTCAACGGTGCCGCTCACGATCGCGTCGGGCAAAGGATAGCAATACCGGCACCGGAGATAATGAGACTCCGGACGATGCCAAAGATCCTGAATACCCCATCGAGCCAACGTCCGAACAGGATGAAAGGAAAGAGGGTGAATATAGCCCCGGACACGCCGACAACGAAGTTGCGGAGGACAGAAACTACATGCTAGAATCCGAAGAGGAGGTTAGCCTCGGTGACGAAGACTTCATTGTCCCTTGAAGAACCCCTCGACCAAGAATGCTTTAAGTGACATCTCATTGCTACAGCCCGGAGCCTAAAGAGGAAGCAGCAGCAGCTCAAAGAAGAGCAAGACACGCTGAATGAAAGGTGAATTAAGGTCCTGGCCACTGAGGAATACGGCTAAGAGCAACCTGTCAAAAGTTACCCTAGGCGCAAGCTGATGCCTCAATTCGACGATGAAGTCCTTGAACCAATACCGTCGAAATACAATCAGGCAGATCAACCAGACCGACCACCACGTGGATGGGACAAAACGACATATCAAGCCGAACACCAACCCACACCCCCTCGCCGAAGAGGCAGGGAGACGACAGCCGCGGGATACACGTATGACTTGCAATGTGACCTAGCCAATAAAGTTGGTCAGACCAGATCAATCTATGGATCAAGTGGTCATGCCCCGGCGCGAGATAATGGCCATGAAGCCTGGCCTGATGACTGTTACTATGTTTAGGATCAGTACCAAACTCAGATGTCAGCCGATCTTCGCCGCGGCATTGCGTGATACAGAGGGGCCGCACACCCCCTATGCTTCACCGATGAGGTTATGGAACACCAATTTCTGGAAGGGTTTAAACCCGTAAACATCGAACCATACGATGGAACGATGGATCCGGCCGTCTGGATTGAAGATTTTATTCTCCACATTCATATCGCTTGAGGAGATGATCTCCACACCATTAAATATCTCCCTCTCAAGCTAAAAGGACCAGCACGACATTGGCTAAACAGCCTCCCAGAAAACTCCATTGGAACCTGGGAAGACTTGGAAGATGCTTTTAGGGCTAACTTCCAGGGCACTTATGTCCGACCACCGGATGCTGACGACTTGAGTCATGTAATCCAGCAGCCAGGCGAATCAGCCCGCAAGCTTTGGAATCGGTTCTTAACTAAAAAGAACCAGATCATAGACTGTCCGGATGCCAAAGCCTTAGCGGCCTTTAAGCACAGCGTCCGTGACGAATGGCTTGCCCGACACCTTGGGAGGAAAAGCCGAAGACTGCGACAGCCTTAACGACACTAATGACCCGCTTTTGTGCGGGCGAAGACAACTGGTTGGCTTGTAGAAGCAACAGCTCGGGTGACCCCGGCACCTTTGAGGTGCGGGACGACAATGGTAAACCTTGCCGCAATAAAAACAAACGTCGTAATAACAACAACAATGACGCGGATGATACGGCAGTCAATGCCGGATTCAGCGGTCCTAAGTCCGGTCAGCGGAAGAAACCTTTCAAGGGCAACAAAGACGGGCCATCTAGCTTGGATAAAATACTTGAGAGACCCTGTCAGATTCACGGCACACCCGATAAGCCTGCGAACGACACCAAGGAATTGTTGGGTTTTCAAACAGGCCGGTAAGTTCAATACCGAACACAAGGGGAAAGGGCCTCCAAGCTAAGACGACGATGAACCCTGTCAGCCGAACACCGGTGGTCAGAAGCAATTTCCCCCTGAGGTGAAGACAGTGAACATGATATATGTCACTCATATCCCTAAAAGGGAGCGCAAACGCGCATTACAGGACGTCTATGCCATAGAGCCTATCGCTCCCAAGTTTAACCCATGGTCAGCCTGTCCGATCACTTTTGATTGCAAGGACCACCCAACCAGTATCTGCCATGGGGGTTCGGCCGCCCTAGTTCTTGATCCAATCATTGATGGATACCACCTCACTAGAGTCCTTATGGACGGAGGAAGCAGTCTCAACTTGATCTATCAAGATACTGTCCATAAGATGGGAACCGACCCATCATGAATCAAGCCTAGTAACACCACCTTCAAAGGTGTGATACCAGGAGTGGAGTCCCGTTGTACGGGCTCAATCACACTGGAGGTAGTATTTGGCTCCCCAGATAACTTTCGCAGCGAAGAGTTAATCTTCAACATCGTCCCTTTCCGCAGTGGCTACCATGCACTGCTCGGACAAACTGCTTTCGCCCGCTTTAACGCAGTCCTGCACTATGCATACTTGAAGCTCAAAATGCCTGGACCTCATGGCGTTATTACAGTCAATGGTAATATGGAGCACTCACTCCGTACCGAAGAGCACACCGCGGCCCTTGCACCCGAAGTGTATAGCGGCCTTATCAAGCCGAACAGTTCACCGACCAATAAAGCCAATGACGTATCCAAACGAGTCCGGTCCGTGCATAATCGCGATAAGTCAACGGATCCGGACCTTGATTAGTACTTCGGCCTCCGCCGATCGCCCCATCAGGTCGCGACTTACATACCGCGCGTACATAATTACGCACTAAAAATACCTTGGGTGGCACTGGAGGCACACTGCAGAATAGGTCCATTACACTGCTTGACCATAATTGGACCGCATATATTCTTTTCCTTTTAGCATAGGTTCATTAAGAGCCCTACTTACAAGATGGTTGTCGCGGGAGATCCTTTTAAGGCCAGCACGTCCCAACCATCAAACACTCATCTCAAAGGACTCACTACTAAGGACAAAAGGCACAGATGTGTGGCAAGGCATCATTGGAGTTTCTTCACCGAACTATGATTTTTTAGGCCCTTTATTAGACTTTCCCTTATGTAAATTCTTTTCTTTTCCTTAGTCATGTAATATGACCTTAATATTGAACGACATTGCCTGTCATCGACATATCAATAAAGATATAAGGGGCACAGATGATTATCACCTTCTTGGTTGGGTGTTAGATTTTTTCCTTGTCATCTGTACTATTCCTTATGTTCGACTGACTTACGTGGTTTGACACTGTCTTCATACTAGGGGCTGTATTCGGCCCCGCTAAATTGTTAAGTCCGAACACCCATAGGGAACTCTTCAGCGTCTCGGGTATTGCATTATATGCATCTTCTCCAAATCATGTCTTTGGTCTATAGTTGGGTTGCCCGGGTCCTATGTTTCCCACCTTACGTTCCGCAAAGTTCGGCTAAGGTAGTAAAGGGAGAAATACTACGATTGTATTTCTGGTTCGTCCGGTCAAGTACCTCAGTAGAGAAAGCCAAAAACTGACTGTCATGATAAGCGAGAGCGGGTCAACGATCTGGCGACTTAGTGTTATACTACAGATCATTCACGATTTATGCCGTGTCATATGAGGAGCTGGGTTTTTGACCAGCCGCGTTGCAAAGGCGCCGTACTCTGGATTGTCGATCATGCAATAAGGGGCTAGTACTTAGCGCCACCAATGGACTCTTATGGCTAAGTGGAAGTACTAAAGCCGCATAGTTTGATTGCCTAGTTCACTTTGCAAGACGCCTCGTACATTGGACCAAGACGTTGGATTAAGTGCGGTCATGCGATCCCGAACACCCCTGTAATATCTACATGGGGGCTGAAGCCGACGAGTGGTAAACTTTCAGACATATAAACAGCAAAATAGGAGGATAAACTAAATCATAAATATCATACACCATGAGTTCGTTACATGACTCTTACAACCGGACACAACTACTCAAATATTATGTCCTTGGAGCACTGGCCTTCTATAATACGGGCTCCCTCGAGGACCTCATCAAAGTACCTCTCCAGCCGTCGGTGCTCCTTGCCCTCAGCTGGCCCTGCGGTGGCGATCTCGGTGGCTTTCATCTTCGCCCACTGAACCTTCACACGGGCAAAGGCCATCCGTGCACCCTCAATACAGGATGACCGCTTAAGGGCATCAATCCGAGGAAGCGCCTCCACCAGCCTCTTCACGAGCCTGAAGTGGCTGCTGGGTACGGCTTCGGCCGACCACAGACGAACTATTATGTCCTTCATGGCTAGGCCGGCCACCCTATGCAACTCGTACAACTGCTTCATCTGGTCACTTAGGGGCACTGGAAGCTCTGTCGCAAGGTACTGTGACCAGAACAACTTCTCCGTTGAGCTCCCCTCTTCAGCCCGGAAGAATGCAGCGGTGTCTGCAATGCTCCTTGGCAAGTCGGCAAAGGCGCCTGGAGAACTCTGAACTCGGGTTAGTAAAATATATCTTCTACTGTCATACCTACTCTGCATAATAAAGGCCTTACCAGCCGCAATCCGCCTCGCCTCTTGGATCTCCTGGCGAGCGTCCTGGGCATCAGCCAGGGCTTCCTTCAGGCTCTCGCTGGCTTTGGTGAGCTCGTAGGCCTGTTCCAAACTCGTCTGCTCCAAGGACTCGCATCTAGCAACGGCGTCCTTGAGCTCTTTTTCAACCTCACCCACCCGTGCCTCATGTTGTTGGCGGGTGGTCTGCTCCTCCTCTAAGCTTTTGGCTGCCTTGTCCGTGGCCACCTTGCTCGCCTCCGCCTCCTTCTTGGCTTCGGCGAGGGCACTTTTGAGGGACTCGACCTCATCGGCACCAACTACGAGCACAGTTAAAACATTTTTAGTCTGTTTCAAACGACTAACACATATACAATTGGAGATATATATACTCAATGCACGCATACCTTGCGTCTCCTCAAACCGCTTATTAATGCGGACAACCTCTTCATCGCCCAATCGCAGCTTCCGAGTAAGTATGGAAACTTCGGCAGACTGGGCGCTCACCGCCAGCAGGGAAGCCTGTTGTACAATAGAGTGTCACCTCTTCCGAACACTATGTGATCCTCTGTCTGGCTTCACCAAAGCCGAACAGAGTCTCAGGGGCTACTATCTATACACATGCATATTCCTTTATTAAAATTGGTTAGCAAATTATATCGCATACCTCGAAGCCTATTAATAGGCTGGTAAAAGCTTCGTTCAGCCCACTCTTGGCAGACTGAATCTTCTCAACCACCATACCCATAAGGGTACGGTGCTCCTCCATGATGGAAGCACAACAAAGTGCTTCCGCCAAAGTACCCGGCACCTCCGGATTGATGGAGGCCGCTGGTGGAGTTGACGCTCCTTCCTCCTTCAAAGGAGGTCACTTGCTTGATTCTGGAGCCGTATGGGTCTCCGGAACAGTGTTCGGCTGGGGGCCGGATTGGTCATGGCCCCCGTCATCAGCCTCCATGGGGGTTGATCCCCAACCCTCTAGCGCCGTACTAACGACCTCTCGCATCTCTCCATGGCCTGGAGAGGCTCTTCGGTACATGGCTTCGGTGTCGTCCGTAGCAGTTGGCGGAGAGGCCCATGGAGGTGTCTCGCTTTCCACCATCCCCGGCTCCAGCAAGTTCCCCGGAGATGATAGTTGGGGGAGATCATGGGCCGGGCTGAAGCATACAACATAAATATAATAAAAACCACAATCATAAACACGATATATGTAAGGCATCCTTGGATACTTACAAACCAGTTAGGGGCTTCGACCTGGGGCGCTGCTCGGGGATGACTTCGGCATCCGAATCCGAGTTGTCTGAGAGGGATATCTTCCCCCTCTTGGAAGCCTCCGCCTCTGGGTCTTCGGAGGCTGCTCTTTTCTTCCTCCTCCCCTTAGGGGAAGAGTCGCTATCTTCTTCCTCCTCCTTTTCGTCTTCATCTCCCTCGTGGGAGGAGAGGGCTTTAGAATCCCCGGACATAGCGTCCGAGGGACCTTTACGGCAGGGGAAGCTCTTGGCCTCCTTGCCCTTCTTCTTGGCTTTCTTCTCCGGCGCCTGGTACGGTGCCGGAGCCAGCATCCTCGTCAGCAAAAGATCAGCCGGGTTTTCAGGCAGCGGAGCCAGACACTTAATCCACTCCACCTTCTTCGTCCAGCCCTGGTTAAAGGACGAAAATCTCAATACACCCCTGTGATTTCTAAACTGAGTTATGTTTGGAAATTAATAAACTTACCGGGGAAGCTGGGTGAGCGCGGTCGAGGCCGATGTCGTCGGTCGTCTCCGACCACGACTTCTAGGCCTTGAAAAGTAGCCTCCAAATATCTTCGTGCATCGTGCCGATGAATCGATGTATGGTCCACGGACCTTCCGGATTGAACTCCCACATATGGAGAGGCCAGCGTTGGTAGGGAAGGGTCCGGCGGAATAGCATCACCTGAACCACGTCAGTGAGGCTAGTGTTCTTTTCTATCATATTCTTGATGCGCTTTTGCAGCATCAATACTTCATCGGTCGAGCCCCAGTCCGGACCCTTGTTGATCCACGACGCTAGCCGCATTGGGGGTCCAGATCTAAACTCAGGAGTGGCCGCCCAATTGGCGTCGCGAGGTTCGGTGATATAGAACCACTCCTCCTGCCATATCTTCATAGTTTCCACGAACGCCCATCCCTAAACGCCCCTTTGGGCCAGGTGACATTGGGGAGCTTGCTCACCATTGCGCCTCCACAGTCCGCATGCTGCCCGTCCACCACCTTTGGCTTCATGTTGAAGACTTTGAGCCAAAAGCCGAAGTGGGGGGAATGCGGAGGAGCACCTCGCACACGATGATGAATGCCAAGATGTGGAGGAAGGAGTTTGAGGCTACATCATGGAAATCTAGCCTGTAATATAACATGAGGCCGCGTACAAAAGGGTGAAGTGGAAACCCTAGTCCGTGGAGGAAGTGGGGGATAAACAGCACCCTTTCACCGGGCTCCGGAGTGGGGATGACCTGCTTCTTGGCAGGGAGCCTATACGCAATATCCATGCTCAGGTACCCCGCCTCCTGGAGCCCCTTGATGTCCTTGTCCCTCACAGAGGAGGCCATCCACTTGCCTTGAAAAACAGACCCGGACATGGCAGGAGAGGTTGGTGGCAGTGGTGAAGATCAAAGCTTGGGCGTTGGAGCTCGGAGAAGAGAAGGTTGAGGAAGGAGGAAGGCGTGGGGTGGGAAAGACGGATCTCCTCGCTTATGTAGGCTATGAATGCCAAGCGCCCACCCCCTAGCCTTAAAACCTCGCCTGTTCCCTATGTGGGTATGCGCCACGGTCGGTTGGATTACCCAAATACCATTGTTATGCAATCCAGTATTAAGTGGGCATGATCTCTGTTTTGACATGACGTGCCAATGAGGCGTGGCCTCGAAACACGAAACGCGGGGTGTGAAAATGGTTCAAAGCACCGAAGGGTCAAGCCTGACACTTCATCGAAAAAGTTGTCAGTAAAAGACACTATTCATATTTTTTATATATCCTGCCTTCGTGGCTAAGGGTTGTGCTCATTATGAAAAGCCGGATACAATTATTTTACAGAGGAAAGCCGATATGCATTCTTTAAAGAACCCGCCTTGCCATACCGAAGACAATCTAAGTGCCGAATATATCATCATTGAAGACAGGTTTAGGGGCTACTGTGGGAGTCCTAGACTAGGGGGTCCTCAGGCGTCCGGTCTATTGATGTGGGCCGGACTGATGGCCATCAAGATACAAGACAGAAGATTATCTCTCGTGTCCGGTGGGGAATCTCACATGCGTGGATGGCAAGTATAGGTGTCCGGATATTTTATTCCTTTCTGTAAAACAAACTTTGTACAACCCTAAGCCCCTCCGGTGTCTATATAAACCGGAGGGTTAGATCAGAGGCAGGATCACAACATTGCTAAGCTAGCTATCTAGGGTTAGCCGAATCGATCTCGAGGTAGATAAACTCTTGTAACCCCTATACCCTCGAATATAATCAAGCAAGAGTAGGGTTTTACCTCCATCAAGAGGGCCCGGACCTGGGTAAATACTGTGTCCCTTCTCCATTGTTACATTGATCCTCAGACGCACAACTTGGGCCCTCCTACCCGAGATCTGCCATTTTTGACACCGACACTTGGCGCTGAAGCCAAGGACTCTCCTAAAACCCTAGGCCTCCGGTGTGTTATAAATCGAGGCCAGGCTAGTCAATAGATAATCTAATATTCATTAGGACAATCTCGTGGTAGATACATGTACTCTGTACCACACCCATATGAATACGATCAAAAGCAGGATGTAGGGTATTATCTCTTCGAGAGAGCCCGAACCTAGGTAAAACCCTGTGTCCATGTTACCATCGCTCCAAGACGCCTAGCTTAGGACCCGTACTACGAGATATGTCGGATTTCACACAGACATCAAGCTCAGCAAAGTTCAATATCCTGTGATTGAAAATCCAATTCTTGCCGAACAAAATCCTGGCATAATACACAGCTTGTTCTTCAATCCAAAACCTTGGTGACAGTGAAGTTCTCTCTCCTTCATAAGGGCTGGTCCCAAAGAATGCTAGCTTTAAAAGATGAAGCTGCTCATTGAATGCAGGACCATTTGGGCCAATTTCAGCAAGGAACAGGGGAAATGATTCCTAGGGATTTTTAGTACTTCTTCATCGCTCATTTCCATGGGTCAAACATCATTAGATGCTGGTATATCTTAATCGATTGGCTTGAGTGGAGCAAGGGGTCTTTTCAACTTTTCTGGCGCAGATGCCATAGGAGCACTGGTCTGACCTTCATTTTCTTTCGCTGAAACTCCAACCTTTTTTTGACTTTCAGGCACTAGGGTCTTTTCTTTCGGTGCACTTTCAATAGACAGAGGCACCAAAACCTCTTTGGCACTTGGGTCACAACTGCTTCTCTTTCGGTCTCCTAGGGCACAACAGGTGGTACAACTTGTTCGTGAGCCATGGGCTCTTCCTATCTCTTTTCTTGCTCTTCTAACTATGAAGCAGTAGAAACAGGAGCAGGATCAACCTCCATCTGGGTAGGGGCACCAGATGAGGTGATCGGGGTGGTATTTCCTCGGGAAGCATTTTTCTCCCCATCAACCTTATCATACTCCTTGTTGGATCTGGAGGGCTCAACTTGCATATCCTTCAGTGGTGATGGAACCGCATTCTCAACCTCAATCTCTTCATCAATTTTCTCTTGGGCTTGCTGCTCGGGCAAGACATTTCCTCGTCATTCTTGTTCAAAAAGATATCCACCACATCAGATTCTTGGGCAATTGAGGTAGAAATGCTAACTACCGCAGGCTTAGCTTGTTGCATGGGATCATCCTCATGAAGAGGGGATGGTGGAATCTGCTACAGAGGAGCACTTGAGTCGATAGGTGCATCAGTTGCAACATTTTGAATACGGCGATTTGAGATTGCCTTCAGTTTGCTCGCTCTTGCCTTTGCCTTTTGACGATTTTCTTCTTTTATTCTTCGTTGAGCAAGATTTGCTTGATGTTTAACCACATCATTCCTTTGATCACACAGCTGAGAAACATCCATCTTCGGCCATGAATGCCACTCAATTTTATTGTTCTCATAATAGTGAGAGCTTTAGTGAGCTCAAGAATTTTCCTTCTTCAGCCCCTTCCTTTCAGATTCAGTGCTGGCATCTCTCCTCATTTTCTCGAGGATTTTCTTGTCCTCGACATCTTGGTTCAATTCCTTGGTAATCTCTCCCAGCTCAGCAAAGTGTTTTGTTACTAGCTTGGTAACGTCATCAGGAAGACCCAAAACGCTCAAATCGGTTGATTTTGCATTGTAGGTAGCACTTTCAATGAGATCAATCATAAGACCAAAGTCATATTTTTGTTCCTTCGTGGAAGCAGGAACACTAGATTTGGCTTTCTTGACTGAAGCAAAAGCTTTCTCTTCGGTCAGCAGCTTTCTCTTTGCAGATGGGGCAACAGAACCCGAAGGTTTATCTGGGACTGGAGCATGTGCAATTCTTCATGACATTCTCACCAGAGGTGAAACTTTCGCTAGAGAGGGAGTATATATGGCTTGTCAAGAAGAGCTCATTGATCATACATTGGTATTTCTTTGGGAGCATCTTCATCAAAGGACTCATCGGACGAGGCAGAAGCCGCCTTCTTGGATTTTCTGGCAACTGATTTCTTTCTGGAGGCTCGAGGGGAAACTGACTTCCTTGCCTTTCTTTCCTTTCGGGCAGAGGCCCGATCCTTCTTATCTTGAACATCTTGCCGGGTCAACTCAACATTTCTCTGCTCAACTTGATTTTTCTTTGCATCCTTGGCATCGCGCTTGGCCTTGGCCTTGGCTCTCTTTTCCACTTCTTCGGGAAAATCAGCAGTTATTTCCAGTGAGTTGGAGTGAGCATTTGCAGGAGGAGGTGGCTTGACTTTTTCATCATCTAGACCGAGGCAACCTTCAGCTATGCAGTCATTCCAAGGTGGAGTGAATGCAAACAAGATTTGATATTTCCTTCACACATTCTCATGATTGAACCATTTCTTCGCCTAGTGCCGGCAAATCCTTTGCAGCCTGTTATTCCTCTCGGTTGCGGTTTCAACTCCAGGTGGAGTTTTATAAGTCTTGGGATCAAACATCTCTGCTGTGGTGTTCCTTTATCTACCACGACCACCCTTCTCGGGATTTCCATTAGAAAATAAAGTCTTTGAATTAGTGATCTGTTCATCCTTCGGGCTGACTGTGAGCCAAGGGAATATCAACTTCCTCTTCTTCAGATTCTGACTCAGATTTCTTCTTTGGTGCCTTAGGTGGCTTAGATGAATTTCCTCCACCAGTCCACTTGACTCGTTCAGCCACAGATGGTTGCTGAGGCATTTCTCCTTCTGACCCAGACTGCTCTTCCAAACTTTGAGCCATGACCAATCATGAGAGGAAAACAAAACAATGCGGGGGAAAACATGAAAGGGGTCACAAACATGCATAGAAGCATTTTTTACTGAAAACCGAAAGTTTTTTGGAGGTAGCAAAGGAGTCCATGGCATACATATTTGGAAGATATCATTGACAGAATTGCAACATGCCATATAAGGCAGAGTAACAGCTGTCTAATCTTTCGAAATAGTACTTATGAACCCTAGATCCAAGATGGCTAGTACGAGGTAAAACTTCAAACTGTACTAGTCATAACTTAGGGAACCCTAAAGATCTACTGCAAGGAAAATAAAACAAGAGAAATACGCGTCAGTAAGAACATGGCATACATATTTGGAAGATATCATTGACAGAATTGCAACATGCCATATAAGGCAGAGTAACAACTGTCTAATCTTTCGAAATAGTACTTATGAACCCTAGATCCAAGATGGCTAGTATGAGGTAAAACTACAAACTATACTAGTCATAACTTAGGGAACCCTAAAGATCTACTGCAAGGAAAATAAAAAAAGAGAAATACGCGTCAGTAAGAACAACCCTAGAATAGAAAAATAGACAGGGCTAGCTCTAGATCCATGTGCCTAACTTGGCAGCAAGGATCAGCTACGAAAATGCAGAGGAGAGGATGTACCGCACTAACGCAACCAATGACGACGAGGCTTCACCAAAGTTGCACAGCGAGACGCGTCGACGGCGTTGCTTCAAGCTCGGGCTCGGAAGGAGAGCAAGAGAGGGTTTGAGGATGAACTGAGGGAGAACCGAGGAAGGAGACACTTGGAGGGGTATTTATATAGCCATAGGCGGAACCGCTTCCTCTGAAATCTACGGCCGAAAAGCACGGGGTGTTTCACATTCAATGAACAAGATCACGATCGTGATATCGTGGGCACGTGTCAACTGTTTCCTGCGAAAATCTCAGAAATTTAATGGAAGGCCGAAGGGTTTGAAGAAGGGCAAGCGCCAAAATAGATAAATGTTCGAATTTGATTTCATTCGTGACCAAGGACGTAGGATTAAAATTTTCTTCAGATCAAATAGCATGTTTATGACGGACAACAAAGATTTGACGAGTAAGAGTAGAGGGATAACAGGGTCCAAATCAAAATACTCAGCCAAACGAAAGAAAACACAAAACTAATGAGCTCTGAGTGATTTGACATTTGGAAAAAAACACAGACACAATGAAAGATAAAGAGGCGAAAGAAAAACACAGTGAACTAGCACCAACAATATAGATCATAGGATAAAGGATAGGCAAGAGGAATTCTTGAGATAGTATCTGCAAGAAAGGGTTAGTTCTTTTTCGCAACCCACACTTGAGTGGGCAATGAGGATCTCATTTTCTTTATTTGAGTAGGAACATTCTTTTGTTGAGATCTGTAAGACACCTGTGCACTTCAAGAGTAACCATATGAATAAGCATTGAAGTTATTTCCAGAGACATGAGTATAATGATTTGAGGAGGTGCACATGTACTCCTTCTGTCGAAGGTTTGATCGATTCCCATTCGAGAATTTTTTAGCTTCATTCTTTGAATGATAATCATTGTCTCGAGGAGAATTGCTCTGCATATTCAAGTTAGTAGTGACATATAGATTTCCAGTGATACACTTCTTCGCCCAGATTTGCTTCTTGGGTGAACCATACATGCAGTTAGTCCCAACATATCGAGCGAAACCCTTGCCATTCTATTGTTTGAAAAATTTGTAGTTTGAGTCATCTAACTCATCAGAGACAATAGTAATGGGAGTATCATATCCTGACAGAATTGCAGGTTCGAGAGTTTTGCTTTTAGCAAGAACCCAACTCGTTCATGGATATAGTTCGAGAGTCCAGTAGGTTCCATCAACATTGAGTTCCTTTCGAAACCCAATCCATTTTCGAGGATTTCTATGCGGTATTGACTTCTTGAGCACATCACGGAAAGTTTGATGTCCTTTGAGGCTCATTAGCATTCATGTCTTAAGCAAGTTCTTTAATCTGCAATTTTCATCAGAAATGGCAACAAAATCCTTGGGAGAGGGGTTAGAGATATCATTCATAGTAGTTGCAATATTCTCGATGTTTGCACTAGAGGATTTAACATGTGAATTAGCATGGCTGTGTTCTAGGCATTTTAAGCAAGGGGTCACAAAATCATCAGGAAGACGATCGGATTTCTCGGTGAAGAGAGAAGCTTTTTCTAATGCCAATTCCTTGTGACACTCTTTCAGTGACCCGAGTTCTTGATTCCTGTTAAGGAGTTCATCTGACAAACTCTCATATCCAACTATAAGGGGATCATATCGATTGGTAAGATCATCAATAGTTGAAGAAAAAGCATCTTGCTCATCGATCAACTTTTGATTCTTCTCCATCTCTTCAACCAGCAATCCTTCAGTTTTCCTTAGATTTCTCTCAAGCATTTAAATCTCATCTTGCTGACATTTTGAATTCTTAACAAGTTTAGCATAGGCAATGTATTCAGGAGAATATTCATTCATGGATTTTTGGTTTTTTGCTGAGACCTGATCTTTAGATGATTTTGCCATGAGACAGAATGCAATTGGTTCATCATCACTTGAAGCATCATCATCAATATTTGATTCGAGTGAATTCTCAGATGATTCATAGGCAATGAAGGCATTGCTCCGTCCCATCCTTCTGTGAAGATCTTCATCGTCTGATTCTGATTCAGATGTATCATCTTTGGAATCCATTCTCATTTCAGTGTAGACTCTGTTCAGCTGAGAGATTTTCTTCATGTTTGATTCGATAGTACCTTTGGCTTGAACGTCAGTGACTGGTCTTGTCGAAGAGGATGATGGCGATTCATTCTTCTTCGGGAGCTTAGTATGACGACCCGTTCGAGTGAATCCATTGCAGTGAAGGTATTTCCATCTGTTGCTTGGCTTTTCCTACCAGGGGCAATCAGTTATGAGGTGACTGAATTGTTTGCACTTGAAACACTTCATTTCTTTTGGAGGTAATCTTCTCGAAGATTCATGCAAGTTTTTTTGTGAGGCATATATTTTTCCTTCTGAGATCACCTTGCCTTTCTGTGAGCATTTCAAGTTCTCTTGTGATAGTGTGTTGATTTTCAATATCTTCTTCTTGCGAGCTTCCATAGTGAGAGAGGATTTCCCCTTCACCTTCTGAAGAAGATTCTTGATCTGCATTTTCAAGCTCCATCTTTTCTTCGTGAAGTGACAACAGCGTCATGATCTCAACATAGTGAAGTTCTTCATAGTCTGGTCTTTGCTTGATTTCAGCTACGATAGGATCAACGGTTGCATCAAGAGCACTTAGAAGCTTGTTGATCACATCTCTATCGGTGATGTCAATTACTCCTGACTGATGAATTCTTTCGACAATGTTTGTCAATCGATTAGTGAGTTCCATAGCACTTTCTTTACGCAGACTTCTGAACCCAGTAAACATGGCACGAAGCATTTGAGTGTGGGGATCTGTTTTGACGATGAATTATTCATGAGCATGTTTGATGGCATCTCAAAGTTGCTTTGTAGTGTCAAGCTTTTGGAATCAAAGGAAAATGTCTTTTGATAGACTGCAATAGATGATATCTTTTGCTTGAGCATCCAACTACAGATTTGCTTTATCATCGAAATTTGGATCATCTGGTTGCTGAATGGTGTATCCATTTTACACAATCTGCCACAGATCAAAGTTGATAGCTTGAATTCTGATTCTCATTCTTTCCTTCCAGTAGAGATAGTCATTTTCATCGAAGATAGGAAACCTTTCAGAGTGAGAGGATCTACCTGCATATGACATACTCAAAACTCCAAGAACGTTAGACCTTCAGTAAGCAGAGACAGGGAGAACCTGCTCTGATACCAATTGTTAGGACCAAGAGTATATCGACTAGAGGGGGTAGCTACCTCTTGAGCTTGCATTGGTTTTTCCCTTGAAGAGGAAAGGGGGATGCAGCAAAGTAGAGTAAGTATTTTCTTCAGTTTGAGAACCAAGGTATCAATCAGGTAGGAGACAACGCACAAGTCACTGAATACATGCACAAACAATCAACAACTTGCACTCAACCCGATAAAGGGGTTGTCAATCCCTTCACGGTTACTTGCAAAAGTGAGATCTGATAGAGATAGATAAACAGTAAAGTAAATATTTTTGGTTTATACATCAGAAAGTAAAAGATTGCAAAATAGTAGATCGGAAACTAGTATGATGTAAAAGAGAACTTATATGATGGAAAAGAGACCCAGGGGCCATAGGTTTCACTAGTGGATTCTCTCAAGATAGCAAATATTATGGTGGGTGAACAAATTATTGCCGAGCAATTGATACAAAAGCGCAAAGTGATGACGATATCTAAGGCAATGATCATGAAAATAGGCATCACGTCCAAGTCAAGTAGACCAAAAAGATTCTGCATCTACTACTATTACTCCACACATCGACCGCTATCCAGCATGCATCTAGAGTATTAAGTTCATAAAGAACGGAGTAACACATTAAGTAAGATGACATGATGTAGAGGAATTAACTCAAGCAATATGATGAAAACCCCATCTTTTTATCCTTGATGGCAACAATACAATACGTGCCTTGTTGCCCCTACTGTCATTGGGAAAGGACACCGCAAGATTGAACCCAAAGCTAAGCACTTCTCGCATTGCAAGAAAAACAAATCTAGTAGGCCAAACTAAACCGATAGTTCGAAGAGACTTGCAAAGATATCAAATCATGCATATAAAATTCAGAGAACAATCAAATAATATTCATAGATAATCTGATCATAAATCCACAATTCATCAGATCTCGGCAAACACACCGCAAAAGAATATTACATCGAATAGATCTCCATGAACATCGAGGAGTACATGGTATTAAGAATCAAGGAGAGAGAAGAAGGCATCTAGCTACTAGCTATGGACCCGTAGGTCTGTGGTAAACTACTCACGCTTCATCGGAAGGGTAATGGTGTTGATGTAGAAGCCCTCCATGATCAAATCCCCTCCGGCAGGACGCCGGAAAAGGCCCCTAGATGGGATCTCATAGGTACATAAGGTTGTGGTGGTGGAAAAGTGGTTTCATGGCTCCCCCGGATGTTTTTGGGGTATAAGAGTATATACAGGCGAAGGAACTAGGCCAGGAGACCCTCGAGGGGCCCACGAGGCAGGTGGCGCACCCTACCTCCCTGGGCGTGCCCTCCACCCTCGTGGCTGCCTCGTTGAGTCTCCAACTTCATCTCCAAGTGTCCTAGTTTGCTTCTGGTCCAAGAAAGATCATCACAAAAGTTTCATTCCGTTTGGGCTCCGTTTGGTATTCCTTTTCTGCGAAACTCTAAAACTGGCAAAAAACAAAAACTGGCACTGGGCTCTCGGTTAATAGGGTAGTCCCGAAAAGAATATAAAATAGCATATAAATGCCTATTAAACATCCAAAACAGATAATATAATAGCATGGAACAATCAAAAATTATAGAAACGTTGGAGACGTATCAAGCATCCCCAAGCTTAATTCCTGCTCGTCCTCGAGTAGGTAAATGATAAAAACAGAATTTTTGATGTGGAATGCTACCTAACATATTTATCCATGTAATTCTCTTTACTGTGGCATGAATGTTCAGAACAAAATTTTAATATTGACATAAAAACAATAATACTTCAAGCATACTAGCAAGGCAATCATGTCTTCTCAAAATAACATGGCCAAAGAAAGCTTATCCCTACAAAATCATATAGTCTGGCTATGCTCCATCTTCATCACACAAAATATTCAAGTCATGCACAACCCCGGTTTCAGCCAAGCAATTGTTTCGTACTTTAGTATTCTCAAACTTTTTCAACTTTCACGCAATACATGAGCGTGAGCCATGGACATAGCACTATAGGTGGAACAGAATGGTGGTTGTGGAGAAGACAAAAAGAGGGAGATAGTCTCACATTAACTAGGCATATCAACGGGCTATGGAGATTCCCATCAATAGATATCAATGTGAGTGAGTAGGGATTGCCATGCAACGGATGCACTAGAGCTATAAGTGTATGAAAGCTCAAAAAGAAACTAAGTGGGTGTGCATCCAACTTGCTTGCTCATGAAGACCTAGGGCATTTGAGGAAGCCCATCGTTGGAATATACAAGCCAAGTTCTATAATGAGAAAATCCCACTAGCATATGAAAAGTGACAAACTAAGAAACTCTCTATCATGAAGATCATGGTGCTACTTTGAAGCACAAGTGTGGAAAAAGGATAGTAACATTGCCCCTTCTCTCTTTTTCTCTCATTTTTTCTTTTCTCTTTTTTCTTTTTTTCTTGGCTTCTTTGGCCTCCTTTTTTTCTTTTGTATTTTTTTCTTTATTTCCTCACATGGGACAATGCTCTAATAATGATGATCATCACACTTCTATTTACTTACAACTCGAAAAAATTACAACTCAATGCTTAGAACAAAATATGACTCTATGCGAATGCCTCCGCCAGTGTACCAAGATGTGCAATGAATCAAGAGTGACATGTATGAAAGAATTATGAAAGGTGGCCTTGCCACAAATACGATGTCAACTACATGATCATGCAAAGCAATATGACAATGATGAAGCGTGTCATAATAAGCGGAATGGTGGGAAGTTGCATGACAATATATCTCGGAATGGATATGGAAATGCCATAATAGGTAGGTATGGTGGCTGTTTTGAGGAAGGTATATGGTGGGTGTATGGTACTGGCGAAAGTTGCACGGCACAAGAGAGGCTAGCAATGGTGGAAGGGTGAGAGTGTGTATAATCCATGGACTCAACATTAGTCATAAAGAACTCACATACTTATTGCAAAAATCTGTAAGTCATCAAAACCGAGCACTACGCGCATGATCCTAGGGGAAGGGTTGGTAGGAGTTAACCGTCGCGAGATCCCGACCTCCACACAAAGGATGACAATCAAAGAAATACTTCATGCTCCAAATTTGTTACACAACGGTTCACCATACGTGCATGCTACGGGACTCAAAAACCTCAACACAAGTATTTCTCAAATTCACAATTACTCCACTAGCATTACTCTAATATCACCATCTTCATATCTCAAAACAATCATAAAGAATCAAACTTCTCATAGTATTCAATGCACTTCATATGAAAGTTTTTATTATATCCCTCTTGGATGCCCATCATATTAGGACTAAATTTATAACCAAAGCAAATTACCATATTGTTCTAAAAGAATCTCAAAAATAATATAAGTGGAGCATGAGAGTTCATAAATATCTATATAATAAAGCCACCGCCGTGCTCTAAAAAGATATAAGTGAAGTACTAGAGCAATATTGTCTAGCTCAAAAGATATAAGTGAAGCACATAGAGTATTCTAATAAATCATGATTCATGCGTGTCTCTCCCAAAAGGTGTGTACAGAAAGGATGGTTGTGGTAAAATAAAAAGAAAAATACTAAAATCATACAAGACGCTCCAAGCAAAACACATATCATGTGGTGAATAAAAATATAGCATCAAGTAAAGTTACCGATAGACGAAGACGACAGAGGGGATGCCTTCCGGGGCATCCCCAACCTTAGGCTTTTGGTTGTCCTTGAGTATTACCTTGGGGTGCCTTGGGCATCCCCAAGCTTAGGCTCTTACCACTCCTTATTCCATAGTCCATCAAATCCTTACCCAAAACTTGAAAACTTCACAACACAAAACTCAACAGAAAATCTCATGAGCTCCGTTAGTATAAGAAAATACCACCACTTTAAGGTACTGTTGAAAACCCATTCTTTATTTGTATTGATGTAATATATACTGTATTCCAACTTTTACATGGTTCATACCCTCTGATACTACCCATAGATTCATCAAAATAAGCAAACAACACGCGAAAAACAGAATCTGTCAAAAACAGAACAGTCTGCAGTAATCTGTAACTCTCGAATACTTATGTAACTCCAAAAATCCTGATAAATTAGGAAAACCTGAGAAATTTCTGTACCAATCCATAGAAAAAAGAATCAGATCAAACTCACATTTATGTGAATTATGAAAATTATTTGTCTGGGCGCAAAAGTTTCTGATTTTCAGCAGGATCAACATAACTGTCACCGTAAGCTATCCTAAATGTTTAACTTGGCACAAACACTAATTAAAACATAAAACCACATCTAACCAGAGGCTATATGAATTATTTATTACTAAACAGAGACAAAAAGCAAAGAACAAAAATAAAATTGGATTGCCTCCCAACAAGCACTATTGTTTAACCCCCTTAGCTAGGCATTGATAAATTTAATGATGCTCACACGAACGACAAGAATTGAAGCGCAAAGAGAGCATCATAAAACACGTGCTAAACACATCTAAGTTTAACATACTTCCTATGCATAGGAATTTTGTAGGAAAACAAATTAGCAAGACAAGCAAAATCTAGCATATGCAAGGAAGAAGAAAGAAACAATAACAATCTCAACATAACGAGGGAAAATTTAGTAACATGTGAATTTCTACAACCATATTTTTCCTCTCTCATAATAATTACATGTAGGATCATAAGAAAATTCAACAATATACCTATCACATAACATATTCTCAACACGATCCACGTGCATGCAAAGTTGGCACTCTTCCAAAATAGTGGGATTAACATTAACTAAAGTCATGACCTCTCCGAACCCAAATTTATCAAAAATTTCACAAGATTGAACATTCTCCAAATATGTGGGATATAAATTTGACACTCTTACAAAACCACTTTCAATAATATTGCAAACACTATTATCAATGTCGTATTCATCATGGGGCTTAAATAAATTTTCAAGATCATAAGAAGAATCACCCCAATCATGATCATTGCAACAAGTAGTAAACATAGCAAAACTAGCATCCCCAAGCTTAGGGTTTTGCATATCATTAACATAATTGACATTAACAGAATTTATAGTAAAATCATTGCAATCATGCTTTTTATTCAAGGAGCTATCATGAATCTCTTCATAAATTTCTTCATCACAATTTCCAGATTCACGAATTTCAAGCAAAACCTCATAAAGATAATCTAGTGCACTCAAATCACTAGAAATTGGTTCATCATAATTGGATCGCTTAAAAAGATTAGCAAGTGGATGGGGATCCATAGACTTTTAGCAAGCGAAGATGCAAGCAAAAGGAAGGCACATGGTAAAACAAGCAAACAAAAGATCGAACAAAAAGAAGGCGAAGAAAAGGCAAATCTTTTCGAAAATCATTTTAGAGGTGGGGGAGAGGACAACGAGAGGCGAATGGAAAATAATGTAATGCAAGACATGAGAGTTTATGATGGGTACTTGGTATGTCTTGACTTGGCGTAGATCTCCCCGGTAACGGCGCCAGAAATTCTTCCTGCTACCTCTTGAGCTTGCGTTGGTTTTTCCCTTGAAGAGGAAAGGGTGATGCAACAAACTAGAGTAAGTATTTCCCTCAGTTTGAGAACCAAGGTATCAATCCAGTAGGATACAACGCACAAGTCACCAAATACTTGCAAAAACAATCAACAACTTGCACCCAACGCGATAAAGGGGTTGTCAATCCCTTCACAGTTACTTGCAAAAGTGAGATCTAATAGAGATAGATAAATGGTAAAGTAAATATTTTTGGTTTATAGATCGAAAAGTAAAAGGTTGCAAAATAGTAGATCTAAAACTAGTATGATGTAAAAGAGAACTTATATGATGGAAAATAGACCCGGGGGCCTTAGGTTTCACTAGTGGCTTCTCTCAAGATAGCAAATATTATGGTGGGTGAACAAATTATTGTCGAGCAATTGATAGAAAAGTGCAAACTTATGACGATATCTAAGGCAATGATCATAAACATAGGCATCACGTCCGTGTCAAGTAGACCGAAATGATTCTGCATCTACTACTGTTACTCCACACATCGATCGCTATCCAGCATGCATCTAGAGTATTAAGTTCATAAAGAACGGAGTAACGCATTAAGTAAGATGACATGATGTAGAGGAATTAACTCAAGCAATATGATGAAAACCCCATCTTTTTATCCTCGATGGCAACAATACAATATGTGCCTTGCTGCCCCTACTGTCACTAGGAAAGGACACCGCAAGATTGAACCCAAAGCTAAGCACTTCTCCTATTGCAAGAAAAACCAATCTAGTAGGCCAAACTAAACCAATAGTTCGAAGAGACTTGCAAAGATATCAAATTATGAATATAAAAATTCAGAGAACAATCAAATAATATTCATAGATAATCTGATCATAAATCCACAATTCATCAGATCTCGGCAAACACACCGCAAAAGAATATTACATCGAATAGATCTCCATGAACATCGAGGAGAACATGGTATTGAGAATCAAGGAGAGAGAAGAAGGCATCTAGCTACTAGCTATGGACCCGTAGGTCTGTGGTAAACTACCCACGCTTCATCGGAAGGGTAATGGTGTTGATGTAGAAGCCCTCCATGATCGAATCCCCTCCGGCAGGACGCCGGAAAAGGCCCCTAGATGGGATCTCACAGGTACATAAGGTTGCGGCGGTGGAAAAGTGGTTTCGTGGCTCCCCGGGATGGTTTTGGGGTATAAGAGTATATATATAGGCGAAGGAACTAGGTCAGGAGACCCACGAGGGGCCCACGAGGCAGGGGCGCGCCCTCCACCCTCGTGGCTGCCTCGTTGAGTCTCCAACTTTATCTTCAAGTCTCCTGGTTTGCTTCTGGCCAAGAAAGATCACCGCAAAAGTTTCATTCCGTTTGGACTCCGTTTGGTATTTATTTTTTGTGAAATTCTAAAACAGGCAAAAAACAGAAACTGGCACTGGGCTCTCGGTTAATAGGTTAGCCGAAAAATAATATAAAATAGCATATAAATGCCTATTAAACATCCAAAATAGATAATATAATAGCATGGAACAATAAAAAATTATAGATACGTTGGAGACATATCAGGGGTGCATGGGAGATTCAAAAATTCTTTCGAATGTTTTGAAACCGATCCCAATCACAGCAATAGAATAATGGAAAGGGGAAAATGAACTAAATCAATCTTCATCTTCAGAAGCATATTCTTCGATGAAAGAAGTGATACCAGTACGAGCTTGGGAAATCACGGGTTTAACTACGATTCGAGTAATGCAACATGCAAACAAATGCAGTAGAATGAGACACAATGTGAAATATGCAAGAGGGTTCACCGAGGTGAAATGAGGATGGCTAAACAGAATGATGAAAATGCAACGGAATGAGATACGAAGATTAACTCAAGTGAATGACATCGGAGGCAGATCAAAAGGTAAGAATGCAACAAATGATAATGATCAGGTAAACTATCGACATAGAGCACGAATGTAAACTGCTGAATGAATTGTAGTAAAGTAGATTGAACCAGTGGTGCTCGATGGTGACAGAGAGATTTGTAGACCAGTTCACCCTTCTGCCAAAGGGTTGTGTCTGGTTGGAGGGGTTGTGACTTAACGCGAAAGATATACTCTCTTCACCCTATTCTCCTTCAACTTGAAGCTAATAAGACTCTAGTTGATTTCGCTCATGGTAGATCCTTGTCAGCAATCTCCAAACCTTCGCGACCTTTGCAGACCACAATCACTCTTGGTTGCTGAAGATCTAGCTCGGTGAAGACAATAACTCTTCAACAGTCGGGCGGAAACCTATCCGTCTAGAGAGTGCGCAACTCTCAAGAGTAATAGGTAGAAGAATTCTAACTCAGAACTACAATGATGCTAAACCACTGTTTAAGTTTGGTCTCTTGATTTTTCTCTCGGTGGATCTTAAACTCAATCCACTCGGAGAGGGGTTGCTCCAATCAATCTTCTCAGAAATCTCAAGCGGAGCAGCCAACGGACAACATTGGAGCGGGGTGGCTATTTATACCCGCAGCCTTCCCAGGTGGGAAATGACCAAATTGGACACGAGGAGCAGCCAATGACTGAACAACACGAGTCCAACGGTCGGAAATTTGAGCACAATGGTAACATTACTTGCAGAGCAAGTAATGCTAACTCCTCAGTCCAAAAATATCTCCTGCAGCACGAAGAACAATGTCTACTGCTGCCAGGTAATCATTCGGAGCATAAAGAGATTTCTCTCACATCTTTCATAGGTTTTGGGCTAAGCATCACAGTGGATCTAAGCTATGAGAACCTATACCCCTCTTAATAGTACGGAGGTCCTATGACTCAAATGAACCAAAGAAGACGAAAAGACCAAATGCTTTGCTTCAGCTTTAAACTTTCAAGGGGTTAATTCTTTCAAAGCAATGTTCTCGTATACATATCTTCAACAAATGTAGCTCATTCTTCTTTGCAATGCAGATATACTTCGGTGAAGTTCCTCGAACTTGGCACCAGAGACAACATTCTCTTCGGTTCCGTATGGACCATTTCTCTCTGTATGCACTAGCAAACAAATCAGTCCATACCCGTTTCCGTTAACAATCTCCAAAACATAGGTAGGCATATATTGCACCAATAGTAACTACTCACGAAACACATTCATGCTCAAGATCTAAGGGGTATTGAATAGCATAATAGATCTGTACATATGATCTTCCACCAAATAAACCAACTAGCATCAACTACAAGATGTAATCAACACTACTGGCAACCCACAGGTACCAATATGAGGTTTTGATACAAAGATTGACTACAAGAGATGAATTAGGATTTGAGATGAGATGGTGTTGTTGAATATGTTGATGAAGATTGGCCCTCCCACGATGAGAGGGTGTTGGTGATGATGATGGCTTTGATTCCCCCCCTCCCGGAGGGAATTATCCCCGATGGAATCTCTCTGCCGAAGAGAAAAAGTGCTCCTGCCCAAGTTCCGCCTCGAGAAAGCGGTGCTCTGTTCCGAAAGTCCTCCCCTTATTTTTTCTAGGGCAAATGGGCTTATATACCAGAAGATGGGAGCCGGACGCTAGCCAGGGGCCCCACTACCCACCAGGGTGCGCCATGGGGGGTAGGCATGCCCTGGTGCCTAGTGGGCGCCTGGGTGGCCCCCTTGGTACTTATTTTCTCCAATAATTTTTATATATTCCAAAAAAAATTCCGTAAAATTTCAGCTCATTTGGAGATGTGCAGAATAGGTATCTCTGACATAGCTTTTTCAGGTCCAGAATTCCAGCTGCCGTAATCTCCCTCTTTGTTTAAACCTTGCATATTATGAGAGAAAATGCATTAGAATTGCTCCATAGTGTTATATTGATTGAAAACATTATAAATAATAGTGGGAAAACATGATGCAAAATGGACGTATCAATCACATTATCACCCAAGAAGGAGCCTTGAGCACATGGGTATGGGCACTTCCCTTGACTTATGCCAAGCTTGGGGGAGGTGCCCCGGTATTGTATCACCACAAATTTTATTTCATTCACCTATCTTAGTTCGATCCTTAGTTATTTCATGATTTAGTTGAATAAAAGTTTAGTATGATCTATTTTTTAGTGCTAGTTTCATGATCTATCTGTCTATGTAATCGAGTTGAGAGTTACATAAGAAAGAGTAGTTTGAGTTTCTGCTTCTTACTTTTATGTTTCAATCCTAGCAATGAAAATAATGAAAAAGATCACATGCTAATCTTATGGAAAGTAATGACATTACATAAGGAAAAGTATAAGTGGTAAAATTTATTGAAAGTTGACAAATATAGCAATGGTCAATGATGCAATTCATGAAAAAATTAACAAGGGAAGAGAAGATTCACATGCAAATATACTATCATGGACATCTTTTATGATTGTGAACCCCCATTAAGTATTTTATGCCAAATTGTTGATGTTGGACAAGGAAGACAACGTAATGAATTATGTTTGCTTATATTCACATAGAAGCTATATTGTCATAGATCCTCCAACATGTGGTGCTTGCCCAATATCTTTGCTAGCCAAAAATCTGCACCAAGTAGAGATACTACTTGTGCATCCAAAAACCTTAAACCCAGTATCATGTCATGAGAGTCTACTATACCTACCTATGAATTGAATAAGATCCTTCAAGTAAGTTGTCATGGGTGCATAAAGCAACAAAATTTTCTCCTAAATATGTTTGATCTTTTATTGTAAGGGAAAATAATCGTTGTACAAACTTGTGATGGAAAAGTAATAAAAGCCATGGACTGCATATTAAAGGTTTCTATCATAAGGGGCAATATAACATGACATTCCTTTGCATTAAGAGATTTTGCATCCAAAAAGAAAAAGTGCATGACAACCTCTACTTCCCTCTGTGAAGGTCCTATCTTTTACTTTTATGTATTTACTTTTCACGCAAGAGTCAATAGTGTTCTCCTCTATGCCTTTCTTTTATCTTTATCTTTTGTAAGCATCATGTGCTAGGGAAATATCTGAGCACATATACCCAGTTGGATATAAGTGATCATTAGTTATTATTGTTGACATCACCTCTGAGGTGAATAAGTTGGGAGGCGAAATTATAAGCCCATGTCTTTCTACGTGTTTGGCTGAAACTTTTTGCTCCATATATATGTTGTGAGTGTTAGCAATCATAGAAGACTAAATGATGGTTGAATATGTGGACTTGCTATAAAGCTCCGACATGAGACCCTTCCTGAAAATATGATGAATTGTAATTGCATTGTTGACTGAGAACATAGTTTGGCAGTTTTGAAGAAAGTTTATGCCTTATACTTCGTTGTTGTGATGAATTATTCCTTGCTCATGAGAAGTTATATGATAATGAATGTTGCCGTTATGTTAATGACCATGATGCTTCTATGTTTGTATTTTATTTTTATCGACACCTCTCTCTCTCTAAGCATGTGGTCATGATTATCGATTTCGGCTTTCGCTTCAGGACAAGCGAGGTCTAAGCTTGGGGGAGGTGATACATCCATTTTGCATCATGTTTTATGTTGATATTTATTGCATTATGGACTCTTATTTCACTTTATAATACAATTCTTATGTCTATTCTCTCTTATTTTGCAAGTTTCACATAAAGAGGGAGATTGCCGGCAGCTGGAATTCTAGACCGGAAACGACTATATCGGAGGCATTTTTTGAACACCTCCAAATGAGCTGAAAATTGAAGGAGAATTATTTTGGAATATATTAAAATTATTGGAGAAAGAAGTACCAGAGGGGGACCCACCAGGCAGCCACAAGCCAGGGGGTGCGCCCCACCCCCGTGGGCATGCCCCCAAGGCTTGTAGTGATCCTGGCAGGCCTCCGGGGCCCATCTTCTGGTATATAACCCCATTTTCCCTAGAAAAAATCAAGAGAAGGTTTTCAGGATGAAGCGCCACCATCTCGAGGCAGAACCCGGGCAGGAGCACTTTTGCTCTCTGGCGGAGCGATTTTGCCAAGGAAACTTCCCTCCAGGAGGGGGAAATCGAAGACATCGTCATCACCAATGATCCTCTCATCATGGGAGGACTAATATTCATCAACATCTTCACCAGGACCATCTCATCTCAAACTCTAGTCCATCTCTTGTATTCAATATTTGTCTCAAAACCTCAGATTGGTACCTGTGGGTTGCTAGTAGTGTTGATTACATCTTGTAGCTGATGCTAGTTGGTTTATTTGGTGGAAGATCATATGTTCAGATCCATGATGCTATTCAATACCCCGCTGATCTTGAACACAAATATGTTTTGTGAGTAGTTACGTTTGTTCTTGAGGACATGGGAGAAGTCTTGTCATAAGTAATCATGTGAATTTGGTATTCGTTTGGTATTTTGATGATAGGTATGTTGTTGTTTCCCTTAGTGGTGTTATGTGCATGTCGACTACATGAAACTTCACCATCTTTGGGCCTAAGGGAAAGCATTGTGGAGTAGTTATTATATGATGGGTTGCTAGAGTGACAGAAGCTTAAATCCTAGTTTATGCGCTATTTCGTAAGGGACTGATTTGGATCCATATGTTTCATGCTGTGGTTAGATTATTCTTAATTCTTCTTTCATAGTTGCAGATGCTTGCGACAGGGGGTAATCATAAGTGGGAGGTTTGTGCAAGTAAGAATAGCACCCAAGCACCGGTCCACCCACATATCAATTTATCAAAGTAACAGATGTGAATCAAACAAACATGATGAAAGTGACTAGATGAAATTTTCGTGTGCCCTCAAGAACGCTTTGCTTATTATAAGAGACCTTTCCAGACTGTCCTTGATATGTCTCCAACGTACCTATAATTTTTGACTGTTCCATGCTGTTATATTATCATTCTTGGATGTTTTACAATCATTTTATAGTCATTTTATATATTTTTTGGTACTAACCTATTGACATAGTGCCCAGTGCCAGTTGCTGTTTTCTGCATGTTCTTTACATTGCGGGAAATCAACATCAAATGGAGTCCAAACGCAACGAAACTCCTGGAGGATTTTGTTTTTGGGCCAGAAGAAAGCCAATGGGCCAAGGAAGCACCTGGGGGCTGCTCGAGGGGAGGAGCACCCACCAGGGTGCGCCAGGAGGCCCAGGCGCGCCCTCGTGAGTTGTGCCCACCTCGGGTGCCCCCTGAACCGCCTCTTTGCTCTATAAATACCCAAATATTCTATAAACCCTAGGGGAGTCGACAAAAATCAATTCCAGTCGCTGCAGAGTCCAGAACCACCAGATCTAATCTAGACACCGTCATGGAGGGGTTCACGACTTCCATTGGTGCCTCTCCTATGATGCGTGAGTAGTTCTTTGTAGACTTACGGGTCCGTAGTTAGTAGTTAGATGGCTTCCTCTCTCTCTCTTGATTATCAATACAATGGTCTCCTGGAGATCCATATGATGTAAGTTCTTTTGGCGGTGTGTTTGTTGGGATCCGATGAACTTTGTGTTTATAATCGGATCTATATTTTTATCCATGAAAGTTATTTGAGTCTTCTTCGATCTCTTATATGCATGATTGCTTATAGCCTAGTATTTCTTCTCTGATATTTGGGTTTTGTTTGGCCAACTTGATATATTTATCTCGCAATGGGAAGAGGTGCTTTGTAGTGGGTTCGATCTTACGGCGCTTGATCCCAGTGACAGAAGGGGAACTGACACGTATGTATCGTTGCTACTAAGGATAACAAGATGAGATCTATATCTTCACAATAGATAAACGGATCTCGTCTACATCATCATCATTCTTATTGCATTACTCCGTTTTCTCCTGATCTTAATACACTAGATGCATGCTGGATAGCAGTCGATGTGTGGAGTAATAGTAGTAGATGCAGGCTGGAGTCGGTCTACTAATCTTGGGCGTGATGCCTATATAATTATCATTGCCTGGATATCATCATGATTATTTCAAGTTCTATCAATTGCCCAACAGTAATTGTTTTCCCACCGTTTGCTATTTTTCTCGAGAGAAGCCACTAGTGAAACCTACAGCCCCGGGTCTCTTTTCATCATATTTGCCTTTACGATCTATTTTCTCTTGCATTTATTTTCAGATCTATTAAACCAAAAATACAAAAATACCTTGCTACAATTTATTTGTTCCGCGATCTATTTATCCTATCTACCACTTCTACCTCACGTTTTTTGCCTATCTTGAGGCGTCATACCCGGATGGGATTGACAACCCCTTTAACACGTCGGGTTGCGAGTATTTGTTATTTGTGTGCAGGTGATGTTTACGTGGTGTGAGGAGGTTCTCCTACTGGTTCGATAACCTTGGTCTCATCACTGAGGGAAATACCTATCGTCGCTATACTGCATCATCCCTTCCTCTTTGGGAAATACCGACATAGTTCTAGTAGACATCAAAATGAATTTCTGGCGCCGTTGCCGGGGAGGATCTTCAACATCAACCAGGTTCCTAGTCACAAATCTCATCTCCTCGCAATTTACATTATTTGCCATTTGCCCCTCGTTTTCCTCTCCCCCACTCCACAAAATTTGCCATTTTTATTCGCCCTCTTTTTCCTTCGCCGTTTTCTCGTCAGATCTGTTTTTCGTGTGCAATCCTGTTTACCACCTTTTGTCGCTATGGATTTCTCTTCTTCTATTGCGTTCACCCCCGAGAACGAGGTTCTCAACTTCAAACCATGGGGAGGAGAAAATTTAAAAGATGCTTGGTATAGGATTTGCAATGCTCATAATAGATCTATCCGCAAGCAATCTACCGTTGTTCTTCTTTGTTGTTTTTATGTGGGCATTACCACTTGGTATAGATTTGTCCTTGATACGATTGCCAGTAGGAAATTCTTGATGTGTCCTACTCTTGATGCTTTTAATACTTTGGGAAATTTAGTGGGTTCACTACCACTCGTGATCAATGAAATAATATTGACTCTCGAGCATGTTATTGAAAGACTGGATGCTATTGAAAAGAAAATGCTTACCGTAGAACATATTGAAATTTTGGATAAAAAATGCAAAGTTATGCTACTATAGTTGGGTCAATAGCGGGAGACGTTTTTAAGTTGCTAAAAGAAAAAGGAATTATAATTCATGAAAGAATGGAAGAACGCCCGTCTAGGATTGATAAACTAGAAGAAATTTTTGCTCATCTAGGTACGGCTTTTGCTTCCGCTAAAACTCCAGTAAAAATTAGTAAGACTACTCAAGTCACTAAAAACAAGGGTGCATCTTCTAGCAATGAGAAAGAAGATCTTAAGATGATTTGTATCCATCTGTGACGCCCAGATATTTAAACTACAGTGATACCCTGCTAATGATGCCACGTCACCATGATCCCTGTTGCTAATCTCACGTTAGTTGAACCGATCCAAATTCAAATTTGAAGTAAAGGCAAACATCAAAAGTTTTTCAAACATTAAAACTAAAATGTTCGAGAGGTGACAAATAATGCATAGGTAATTATGGTGATGAAGCCACATTTGTATAAAATACGTAAATGCTCCAAAATAACTAAAACATTGACTATAACACTTAAATTAGTGCCTTTTTTAAATATTAAATTGTTAAACTATTTTATTTGGGGGCCCAACCTTTTTGTGGCAGAGGGCTAGAACATGACACTAATTTAGGAGTTAAATACAGTATTTTATAAGACTATAATAAATCAAAAACTAAGGTAAAACAGAAAAGGAAAATAAGTAAAAGAAAAAAAATACAAATAAAGAAAAATCAAAAGACATAAAAAGAACCCCCTGCTGGGTCGTAGCCCAGCTGGCCACCAGGCCAACAACCGGCCGGCCCAGCCATCGCCTATACCCCCTGGGGGCACCGAACCCTATCCCCACGACCACCACTTCCTCCCACGAACTCCTCTCGCTCCCCTCACCATCCCTCGCGCCGTCGCACGCCCAGAGGCGAGAAGCCTCATGCCCGACCCTCTCTCGCAGCCTCTCCTCCCTTCGTTCTCTCATGCTCCACCCGTCGTCGACCCTGCTGCCTCTCCAACGACCTGCTTGCATCCCTGTCCGGCCTCGACCGGTGCCCGCCTCGGCCACCACTGCCGCGGCGGCGGCTCGCGGTCTCGGTCGCATCCGCTGCGGCTCCCCGCGGCCCTGGCGAGCATGCCCGTGCCTGAGGGCTGCCGCCACCGCCACACAGCTTCTACATCGTCCCTGTGCCGCGCCTCCCCAAGCCTCTGATCTGCCTCGTGCTTGCCGGCCCGTCCGGCCGTCGGACCTCACCGACAAGGTCCATCCGGCCTCCCAGAGCCCTCCTCTGCAGCGATGTGAGCATCCGGCTCCCCCTAGCCTCTCCCCTCTCCTCCCCGTGCTCTCCAGCGCCAGTTGCCGCTAGCTTTACCGTAGTCGTCGCCTTCCGTCGCCCCGATGCTGTTTCGGCCGCTCCTAGCTCTAGACGATGGCACGGCTCAATGCGGCGCATCGCACTTGTCCGTTTTGACACCCGGGCTGGCCCTTTTGGTCACCGGAGCCACCGGCTCCGCGCCCGCCGCCGTCCTCTGAACTCACGGGCACGCACGTTCTAACACTGGATTGACCCACTGATGTGTGGGCCCACCCGGTTTAACCATTCCCTTAGCCACCTAATTAGAAGCTAATAAAGCTGTTTAGTTGAGTAACTGAAAATGACATGTGGACCCATTTCATTTAAAAGTCTGTTTAAAAATATTTAAGTCAATGACATGTGGCCCCCCCACTTAATCTGTTAAATTAATTAAACTGTTAATTTACCCTGTCTCTATGACAGCTGGGTCCCACCAGCCAGTTTGACCAGTCAACGTTGACCTAGTCAACTGTTGACTGGACTATTGACTTTGACCTTGACCCCACCCGTCATACACTATGTCTGGCACTGCATTATGTGGCAAAAGTATTTACTGATTAATTTTGGAATATAAATAAATCCATAAATTGAATAAACCTTTGAAAATTAATATAAAATAATCCGTAGCTAGGATGAAAATACTTTGTACATGAAAGTTGCTCAAAACGACGAGACGAATCCGAATACATAGCCTGTTCGTCCTCCACACATCCCTAGCATAGAGAACACACAACTTTCCCCCTCCAGTTCATCTGTCCGAAAACGTGAAACACCGGGGATACTTTCCCGGATGTTTCCCCCCTTCGTCGGTATCACCTACTACCGCGTTAAGGCACACCTAGCGCCGCTCATTTCCATGTCGTGCATCATCATGCTTATGATTGCATTATATTTATTGTTTCTTCCCCCTCTTCTCTCCGGTAGACATCGAGACCGACGCTGTTGCTGCCCCGTTCGACTACGGAGTTGACAACTCCTCCTTCTTGCTAGAGCAACCAGGCAAGCCCCCCCTTGATCACCAGATATCGCCTATTCTTTCCTCTACTACTTGCATTAGAGTAGTGTAGCATGTTATCGTTTCGGTTAATCCTATTATGTTGCATAGCCTGTCATTGTTGCTACTGTTGCTGATACCTTACCGCAATCCTAAATGCTTAGTATAGGATGCTAGTTTATCATCTGTGGCCCTACATTTTTGTCCGTCTGCCTTGCTATGCTATCGGGCCATGATCACTCGGGAGGTGATCACATGTATATACTATACATACATACATACTATGTGATGCATGTGGTGACTAAAGTCGGGACGGCTCGTTGAGTACCCGCGGTTGATTCACGGATTGGGGGCTGAAAGGACATACTTTCCCGACGGCCCTCTGAGTGGATCTTTGTGGCGGAGCGACAGGGCAGGATGAGACTACCTAGGTGAGAGGTGGGCCTAGCCCTGGTTGGCGTTCGCGGTCACTTCAAAATAACATGCTTAACGAGATCTCGGTATTTGATCTGAGTTGGGTTGTTGACCTTATATGCACTAACCACCACGTGGGACAAGATATGGGCAACCGGCGTCGTGGTATCAGCCGAAGCCTTCTAGATGTCAGTGACTGAGCGGCGCACACTGGATTGGACTGGAACGCCTGCTCTTGTATTAGGGAGGCTAGGTCTGTTTCCAGTCACCCACGCAACATGCAGGTGTGCAATGGGCGATGGGTCCAGACCCCTGCGCGCTTAGGATTTAGACCAGCGTGCTGACCTCTCTGTTAGGCCTAGGTAGGGTTGCGACGTGTTTATCTCCCGAGGCCGGACATGACCCAGGAAAGTGTGCCCGGCCAAAGGGATCGAGCGTGTTGGGAAATGTGGTGCACCCTTGCAGGGAAGTTGATCTATTCGAATAGACGTGTCCACTATAACAGGCGACCCGGAGTGGTACCTTGACCTTATGACAACTAGAACCGGATACTTAATAAAACACACCCAGACAAGTTCCAGAGACAACCAGGTGATCGGTTTTCCACAGGGCGATGAGGGGAGGATCGCCGGGTAGGATTATGCTATGCGATGATACTTGGAGAACTTCAATCTACTCCCTTCTACATGCTGCAAGATGGAGGCTACCAGAAGCGTAGCTTCGATAGGTCTAGCTATCTCCCACTTATTCTGGCATTCTGCAGTTCGGTCCATCGATGTTGCCTCTTTACACATTATGCCCATGCATATGTAGTGTAGATCCTTGCTTGCGAGTACTTTGGATGAGTACTCATGGTTGCTTTGCATCCTCTTTTCCCCCTTTTTCCTATTCTCCTCGGATGTCGCAATCAGATGTTGGAGCCCAGGAGCCAGATGCCACCATCGACGATGACTCCTACTACACTGGAGGTGCCTACTACTACGTGCAGGCCGCTCATGATGACCAGGAGTAGTTTAGGAGGATCCCAGGAAGGAGGCCTGCGCCTCTTTCGATCTCTATCCCAGTTTGTGCTAGCCATCTTATGGCCACTTGTTTAACTTATGTCTGTACTCATATATTGTTGCTTCCGCTAACTCGTTTATGTTCGTGCACTTGTATTTGAGCCCTCGAGGCCCCTGGCTTGCAATATGATGCTTGTATGACTTATTTTTACTTTTAGAGTTATGTTGTGATATCTTCCCATGAGTCCCTGATCTTGATCGTACACATTTGCGTGCATGATTAGTGTACGATTGAATCGGGGGTGTCACAAGTTGGTATCAGAGCCGACTGCATGTAGGAATCCCCCTTTCACACTCCTTGGCCGAAGTCGAGTCTAGTCACTACAAAACTTTTACTAACTTGGCTGTGTGTCTTACGGGCCCACGTCGCCATTTGGGTGGTATTAGGATCTTTTACTCCTCGACCTTTACTCTGGGACTCTGATCTCTCCTCTATTCAGGTTAAATGATTTTACTAACACCGACTCTAGGTTCTCGTAACTACTTCCTCCCGGAGAGCCCTCGCTCTAGATGATTGCTTAGTGCACCAAAAGATATCGAAGATACTCTATGATGTTCTCCTGAGGCACTTGTGACCACTGCCCTTACAAACTCCCTAGCACTGTTATATCCTTATGGATAACTATATACACTTGCCATTCTTACATTCAATCCCATTGATCTTGTTATTACAAGATGCCCTGAACTGCTCTCCGTTGCTCCGAGAATCCTTTGAGCTTACTGCCTTGCAGTTCTTACCACATGAATACACCCTACAGATAATTTCTCGGACTTAGCGACTATCCGCTCATCCTTAGTTGATCCATGTAATTCACAAAAATTCTTCGAAATGCTATTCGACCTTCTAAAAATCCTCGGCACCTTATTGCGACTGAAGTTCTTACCTTCCTGCATTATGGTTAATTCCATATATCTAGTAATCTTCGTTGGCATCCTTTGTCATTATCATTTTGAGTCCATTGATTCAATATGTTGCGAATGCCCGCAATCATCAGATGATCCTTATGAATTATTTTTCCGGCTCATCCGTCATTTTTAACTCGAGCAGGTTCTCGACCAATTAAATTGTCGTCGATTGTACCCCTAAGACTACTCAACTTATCCATCCCTAATCAGAGCGTTGCTTCTGCTCCCTTGACTGGGAATTCATAATTCTTGTGCAATTGAGCTTTGAGTTAGTCAGCTGTATCTATAATCTTCTGCCTGGCATTCTTTCTTCTTTTGGTTGAGTACCGATGCTCACATCAGGTACCTTGTGGACCACCAATTCTGTCGGGGATATACCCCGCGGCATAACCCGGCCAGAAGTATAACCCGGTTGGAGCTTGGCGATTCACTGGCAACCGCTTGGACCTAGCAGTTTACGATTCATTGGTAATCCGGCAGGCGGGTCAGAGGAGCGACAAGACCCGGTGGCCCAATGGGCGGTTCATGAAAGGCCGGCTCATGTTATGGTGGGCCGGTTTAAGAGGAAGACATAAGGAATATTCTCCTAAAAAGGAAGTAAGACTAGGACTCCACTTGTAATAGAGTAGTCCTAATCCTACTAGGAGTAGTCATGTAACCCGCCCCTTCAACATATATAAGGAGGGGCAGGGCTCCCCAAAGAGGGACAAGCAAGAAGAAACAATCTCTAGGGCTAGACACAAAGAGCCGGTTTACCGGCGACTCTCTCGTGATGATAATGAGACCTATCCACAAACAACATGTAGGGTTATTACCGGATGATGTTTCCCGGGGCCCAAAGCTGTCTAAATCTTTGTCTTGCGTGTTGCGTCTCTCTATTCCGCTCAACCCCTCTCAAGCTACCACATAGATGCGTTGGCCTCACGACTAAGTCATCACACTAGGACATCTGTCGTGACAATTTCACGACAGTTGGTGCCCACCGTGGGGCTCGCGCACGATGGTGTTGAGTTCTTAGAGGGATCTACTCAAGGGATCAAGAAGCCTGCGATTTCATCGGTTGAAAAAGAGCTGATCAATTACAACCATGCAGCATAACCCGCCATGGGACAACTATGGGCACAGCTGGCAAATTTGTTGTTTTGTGATCAAAAGCTTAATTTATTTTAGGAGCCGGCATATACGAGATTGGTTCAAGATGAGAATTAGGGTTACGTGCACCGTCACACGCGTCTGGACGTTCCGTCGAATCAGATTAGAATTTGCGTTTCAGCTGCTACACCTCCTACGAAGTCAAGTCTGGCAGGTGTTCCCTCTCCAGTATTCATGTCCAAGGCAAAGCCGATTTTGTCCGATCCACCGGGTCGCTGTTGCTGCATATGGGCTGCAAATTGCGATTTGTGTTGCAGCTGCATACAAGATCAAGACCCAAGGCTGCGGATGTCATCGTCCGACCCGCTGAGTTCTGTTTGTTTTTTGTTGTCCACAAGATCAAGTTCCGGAGGCAGCAATTAGTAGGACTCGTGTTAAAACCGGAGTTCAAGTACTACCTTTTCCCATCATGTCAAGGATCAAGTTTGAGCAAAAAAACGGGAGAGGCCATGACCAGAAAGATACGAAGATGGATAGCCAAACTGACGGCGACCGAGCCGAGGACCCGGAAGTGGATTGGATTCAGACTCCTCCATGGCCACGCCTGCGAGTTATTCCGCCGCTCCGGGAAGCTGCCGTCCCGTGCTGAGTCCCTGACCGGCCCTCCGCTCTTCTGCTGCTATCCTACGCTGAGTCGCCCGACCGGCTCTCCGTTCCTCCGCTAGTCGCGGTTTACGCGCCCGCCTGCCTAGGACACCTTCACCTCGCCTCGATGTGCCCTACTGCTCGCTTCAGACCAAGCCTGCCTCTGCCACTGTCGCCTCCACGGCTGACACTGCTTCATCATGTCGCGCTGAGCCGCACCACCTCATCACTCCGCCCCCGTGTCATCTCACTACTACTGCTCAGCCTTGCACCATCGAGCTGCTGAGACCACGCCTTCGCTACCTTGTCGCGCTCCTTTGCACTACGCTGATCTACCAGCTCGATCTCCGTGGCCCTCTGAGCCGCCGTGGCAGCCGCCAGCACACCGCCTTTGTTGGCGGGTCGCCCTCACCCATTCTCTGATCCGGGCTAATCGCTGCTACTGTGAGCTGCTCCACCAATTCGTCGGACCAGTTACTGTGCATCGACCGCGCCCGTTTGACCCGCCAAAGCTTGCACCAACATCGATCTAAAATAGGAGACCCGGGGGATGAACATGCAGCCTAAGTGTTTGGCTACAAGTCGTTGCCAGATGGATGCGTGCGTCGCTCGCCGGTCGCCGCCCTGGTTGTCCATGTCAATTTCAACGTGCTGGGAGGAATAAATCAAAGATTTATTTTCTGTTCAATTACTACATCCACCCTGAAGATGCATTAGCAAAAGTTATATGGGGTTTTGAAAACATCAAGGGGAAAGTCCACGTGAAGATGCGCTAGCTCGTTCCCAAAACAGTGCTGGCACTATTAATCCACGTATGGATCAAGACTACTGAGTGCTAGGGGAACATCAGATCATACGTATATATGTATGAGTTGTCTTTTTCATCCGACGACTACGTCTAGCATCATCCAACACCAGTATCATGTTCATCCGGAAAAAATTATCAGGTGATATCCGTCTAAAAATTATTTTATTAACACTTATTGTTTTTTGTCAAAAGAACAATTACTTTGCCCTGTAATATTTCTACACAGGATAAGTTTTTTATGCCATTATAGCACGGAGATGGAGGCGTGCCAACATCATTCGGCACAGGTGGTCGTCCTTGCTCAACGGACTCCCGCGCCGGCTTACAATGCCTTGGCCGAAACGCCCGTCCGCGCCGCCTTACAACGCCACGGACGACTCGCCCGTCCGCCCTCGCGGCCGGTTCACGTGTCCGTGCCAGCTTACAACGCCGTGGCCGACTCGCTGTCCGCGCCGGCTTACAAACGTTGTGGCTGACTTACCCGTCCGCACCGCTTTATCACGCCGCGGCCGGTTTACCCGTGAGCGACTTCAACTTCAACTTCAGGTGATATCTAAAATATATGGCGGATTATTTCCGGCCTGGCACATTAGGTGATATCTAAAATATATTTTATTGGTACATATTATTTTTGTCAAAGAGCAGTTTATCTTTGTCTTGGTCTGCAATATTGTTGATGCAGGACAATTTTTCACTACATCAAAACGACGTGGTTAACTTGCCCGTCCGCGCCGGTTTACAACACCGCAGCCAGTTCATCTATTTGAGCCACCTCTGATGCTGAGGTCATCTTTTCCGTCTGCCTCTTGCAGCCTGGACTACATCAACACACCTGGCCGCACCTGTATGCAAGAGGTGTTTATTGAGTATAAAGCAAGTCACAGCTTGGGTAGCCCGGTTTTCTTTCAAATTGGAGGCAAATTATCATCAACCGCTGTCTGCACTGGATGGATCAATGGGCAGGCACGCAAGTCGCCGCCACTACAGTTTTGTTAATTTCAAATAGCCATTTGGAAGGAACCATTGGCCGAGTTGCTGACACGGCTCATACGGATCATTTATAACCCGTCACAGTCACTTCCACATTCTGCGGATTCACATCGTGCTATCAAAGATAATGATATGCACTTTTGTTATGATCAAGCATGGAGAGTCTCAAGACAACTCCTCGAGTCGTCTTAAGACTCGGGGGCTACGATGACATGACTCAGCAAATCTTGCCAGTTTTAGCAAATGTAAGAACGCCAGGACGATGGAGAGAAAGATAACCCGGTCCCGGAGGCTACTGCTATATTGATGAAAATTTAAAGGCTGTCAGAGAATTTCCAGCTTAGAAAGGATATGACAGTTACAAAATCCTGGCTTAAGGAAGATGTTCCGGGTCATCAGAAAGGATTCCGGTTAAAAATCCGGCTCAAGGGAAGTTAGTCTCACTGAAGCTCTCAAATATCCGGTTTACAATCCGGTTCAAGGGAAATCTGTGCTCCCACAAAGCTATGAAACTCTGAAATCCGGTTTAAGAATGTCCGGTTCAAAAGGGAATTAACTTCTCACAAGTTCGAGTTTAAAGGAGGTCAGAAAAATTCCGGCTGAAAATAAAAATTCCGGTTTTAAGGTCCGGTTCAAGGGAAAGATGTCTCGCATGAAACTCTGACGCTGTCAATATCCGGTTCAAAATCCCGGTTCAAGAAGAATTTTATCTCTTGCAAAAAGTTAAAGGTTGCCGAAGAGGACCCGCTGCCCTGATGCACGGTTCAAACATGGGTATCCTGCCTTATGGGCTCATCTTCATATGATTACTTGAGGGCTTCCTGTTCAAACATAGGTGTATTCACAAAAGAGAAATGGCGTTACTACCCTCTTGATGCGGCTATCAAGACAATGTTATCATCAGGGGCCAAAGAGAGTTTGTTGCACAACATAACTCAAACATAGGCACCCGGCGAGCATAGCTCAAAAATATAGCACATGGGGGCTTCAGCTGACAAAGCGGAGTCCTGTCCATTAATCCGGCTATCACGCCACAACAAAGCTTGGGAGCTTCACACCCAAGGGGCCAAAGAGAGTATTGTTGCTAAAAGCACACCTCAAACATAGGCACCCATTGAGCACAGCTCACAAAGTTACATGGGGGCTCTTTGTGTAAAGTAACAAAGAGTTTGAAAGGACCCTTGTAATTGGGTATCGACCCACGGCTTGGAAGCCTGGTGTATTCACCTAAAACCCCGGGTTAACCTGCCTTCATCAAGTAAGCCACTCCTATCCAGGTAATCCTGGCATGACCAGCCGAACGTTTGACAAGTTACTCTCATTGAGACCCTGAACTTGTCAAAGTTAAAATGACGATTGGTTAGTTGGAGGCCCATCTTAAAAGGCTTTGTCAAATGGTTTAACTCAGCGGCCTGGAAGCCCACAAAAAGCCTCGAATTTGGGCCTGGCAGCCCTCGAAAAGCCTCGACTACAAGTTTTATTTGCTTTTGTTTTTGCAAGTTTTATCTTTATTGATCAAGTTTTAAGGTAAACCGGCGTCTCTTGACCCGGCCAGACTATATGTCTTCATCTCAACCTGGTGTTTCTTAACCCGGTGTGGCTTACAGTTATCAGTTGTTAAGCATATAACCAATTGTGAACCGACATCTTTCAATCCGGTCTGGCATTGACTATAAGTCGCCAGGATGATCATCCGGTGTTTATTATAACCCGGCATGGCTTCTTATAAACCAGCACAACATGGTGGGAGTTATCAGTACTCAAGATTTGGGTTATCACCCTTACTACAAAAAGTTGGCAAAGCAATGATGTGATTCAATGTCATAGGTATGATATATTTCATATTTGATTATTCTTAAGTGCAGCCTTGGTTATAAACCCGGGTTATATGTTGGGCATTATGACCCGTCCGGCGGTAAACCACCAGGACACTTTAAACTTGTTGTATGCAGAAACAGCTTAAATAAAGCATAATTATAAATCACCGGCGTTTATTAACCCGGCCTGGCTTTAAGACGATAAGTCGCCAGTGAATGATGAGAAATTATCCGGTGTTTGTTAACCATGCCTGGCACTATAAGTCGCCAATATATATTTGGATTGCGCCATTGGAATCATGCGCTTATAAATCATTGGATTATATTATTCAAATCTTCAAATAGCCAACATGGCTGGATTTTATTATGGTTATCAATAACCAGTATTATGATTAAGGTTTTCAAAGTCGCTTTAGCGCAATGGCTATTATATTATCAATGGATATGATTTATTCTACAATGGAATGAATAGTCCCGAGTCGCTGCAGGCTTACGGCCCGACACTTGGGGGCTACATTATTCAAGTTGGGATTACATCAAATATGCAAGTCTCATGTCGCTGCAAGCATGCACCATGACACTTGGGAGCTAATGCAAAATCATTTTTTGCTCACCTTATTGAAGACCCGACTTATCACATTGTAATGAGCCGGCCCTTGGGGGCTACCAATTGCTCCTGTCAACAATTCAAGGTACACAAGTTTTAAAACCATTATATTGAAGGGTCCACTGCTCAGTTGGTAAAGCACAAAGCTCTTAACCTTGTGGACGCGGATTTAAGCCCCATGGCGGAGTTACATCATATGACGTTATTATTCAATGAAGCATGATCATATTTATAAAGTCCCTGCTCATTATTGCATAATGACCCGACCCTTGGGGGCTACACTAGTTGAAGATTTTTGAGCATCAAGCAATTACAAGTCCCAGGTTGCTACAAGCATGACAACCCGACACTTGGGGGCTACATAATATGGAGTATTCAGTTTTTACTAAGTGACTGGGATGAACAACATGGATTTCTTCTTAAGTGGCAGTATTTATATTGAAGCAAGTCTTAAGCCATCACTTTGTTCTGCTCAAGACTTGGGGGCTACAGGTAATATGGATATAAGGGAGAAAAATCTTCAAATTTAGTAATCATGAACTGGTGTTGGCAACAATCATAACTCGGCGTCATCAGTAATCATGAACCGGTGTTGGCAACAATCATGACCTGAAATTATCAGTTTTTATAACCCGACGATTTTGGAAATCATAGATCGACAAGTTCTATATTTTCAAACCGACTAAATATCAGTTGAATATTTGAAGACCAATATTTTTGTCAAGTCAGAGAATTGAAGGCCGAGTCAGATGGATTCTTTACTTACAATATTTTTTCTACAAGCAAATTGATTATGAAGCTGGTCTACTAACCCGGATTTTCTAGAAGGAGGAAATGACAAAGATTTAAGGATGATTAGGTGCCGGTTTATAAGAATATTTAACCCGGAGCACAAGCCGCCAAATTTGTTCTTGTGTTTATGTTGCAGATCAGTTTAACATGGATAAATCCAAATTAAACTGGGGGCTAATGTCGGGAATATACCCCGCGGCGTAACCCGGCTAGAAGTAGAACCCGGTTGGAGCTTGGCGATTCACTGGCAACCCGCTTGGACCTGGCGGTTTACGATTCATTGGTAATCCGGCAGGCGGGTCAGAGGAGCGACAAGACCCGGTGGCCCAACAGGCGGTTCATGAAAGGCCGGCTCATGTTATGGTGGGCCGGTTTAAGAGGAAGACATAAGGAATATTCTCCTAAAAAGGAAGCAAGACTAGGACTCCACTTGTAATAGAGTAGTCCTAATCCTACTAGGACTAGTCATGTAACCCACCCCTTCAACATATATAAGGAGGGGCAGGGCTCCCCAAAGAGGGACAAGCAAGAAGAAACAATCTCTAGGGCTAGACACAAGAGCCGGTTTACCGGCGACTCTCTCGGGATGATAATGAGACCTAGCCACAAACAACATGTAGGGTTATTACCGGATGATGTTTCCCGAGGCCCAAAGCTGTCTAAATCTTTGTCTTGCGTGTTGTCTTGATTCCGCTCAACCCCTCTCAAGCTACCACATAGATGCATTGGCCTCACGACTAAGTCCTCACACTAGGACATCTGCCGTGACTATTCCATGACAAATTCCTTTATTGGATTTTATCCGACAACGTCCTTCGTATCCAATAACTTTGTGAGTCTTTTCTCGGATACATAATGCCTTTGGTAAATTGTATCCTCTTGTTGGGGAACGTAGTAATTTCAAAATTTTCCTACGCACACGCAAGATCATGGTGATGGCATAGCAACGAGAGGGGAGAGTGTTCGTCCACGTACCCTCGTAGACCGTAAGCGGAAGCGTTAGCACAACGCGGTTGATGTAGTCGTACGTCTTCACGATCCGACCGATCCAAGCACCGAACGTACGGGGCCTCCGAGTTCAGCACACGTTCAGCTCGATGACGATCTCCGGCCTCCGATCCAGCGAAGCTCCGGAGATGAGTTCCGTCAGCACGACGGCGTGGTGACGATGATGATGTTCTACCGGCGCAGGGCTTTGCCTAAACTCCGCGACGATATGACCGAGGTGGAATATGGTGGAGGGAGGCACCGCACACGGCTAAGGAACGATCCGTAAATCAACTTGTGTGTCTATGGGGTGCCCCCCAGCCCCCGTATATAAAGGAGCCAGGAGGAGGAGGCGGCCGGCCAAGGAGGGCGCGCCAAGGGGGGAGTCCTACTCCCACCGGGAGTAGGACTCCCTTCTTTCCAAGTAGGAGTAGGAGAAGGGGGGAAAGAGGAGGAAGAGGGGAAGGAAAGGGGGGGGGCGCCGCCCCCCTTCCCTTGTCCTATTCGGACTAGGAGGGGGAGGGGCGCGCGGCCCCCTCCTGGCTCCTTCCCTCTTCTCCCTCGTGGCCCATGTAGGCCCAATAACCCCACGGGGGGTTCCGGTAACCTCCCGGTACTCCGGTAAAATGCCGATTTCACCCGGACCGATTCCGATGTCCAAATATAGGCTTCCAATATATCGATCTTTATGTCTTGACCATTTCGAGACTCCTCATCATGTCCGTGATCACATCCGGGACTCCAAACAAACTTCGGTACATCAAAACTTGTAAACTCATAATAAAACTGTCATCGTAACGTTAAGCTTGCGGACCCTACGGGTTCGAGAACTATGTAGACATGACCTAGAACTATTCCCGGTCAATAACCAATAGCGGAACCTGGATGCTCATATTGGCTCCTACATATTCTACGAAGATCTTTATCGTTCAAACCGCATAACAACATACGTTGTTCCCTTTGTCATCGGTATGTTACTTGCCCGAGATTCGATCGTCGGTATCCAATACCTAGTTCAATCTCGTTACCGGCAAGTCTCTTTACTCGTTACGTAATGCATCATTCCGTAACTAACTCATTAGCTACATTGCTTGCAAGTCTTATAGTGATGTGCATTACCGAGAGGGCCGAGAGATACCTCTCTGACAATCGGAGTGAAAAAACCTAATCTCGAAATACGCCAACTCAACATGTACCTTTGGAGACACCTGTAGTACTCCTTTATAATCACCCAGTTACGTTGTGACGTTTGGTAGTACCCAAAGTGTTCCTCCGGTAAACGGGAGTTGCATAATCTCATAGTTACAGGAACATGTATAAGTCATGAAGAAAGCAATAGCAACATACTAAACGATCAAGTGCTAGGCTAACGGAATGGGTCATGTCAATCACATCATTCTCCTAATGATGTGATCCCGTTAATCAAATGACAACTCTTTTGTCCATGGCTAGGAAACATAACCATCTTTGATAAACGAGCTAGTCAAGTAGAGGCATACTAGTGACGTTGTGTTTGTCTATGTATTCACACATGTATTATGTTTCCGGTTAATACAATTCTAGCATGAATAATAAACATTTATCATGATATGAGGAAATAAATAATAACTTTATTATTGCCTCTAGGGCATATTTCCTTCAGTCTCCCACTTGCACTAGAGTCAATAATCTAGTTCACATCGCCATGTGATTTAACACCAATATTCATATCTGTATATGATTAACACCCATAGTTCACATCGTCATGTGACCAACACCCAAAGGGTTTACTAGAGTCAATAATCTAGTTCACATCGCTATGTCATTAACACGCAAAGAGTACTAAGGTGTGATCATGTTTTGCTCGTGAGAGAAGCTTAGTCAACGGGTCTGTCACATTCAGAGTCGTATGTATTTTGTAAATATTCTATGTCCACAATGCTCTGCACGGAGCTACTCTAGCTAATTTCTCCCACTTTCAATATGTATCCAAATTGAGACTTAGAGTCATCTGGATTGGTGTAAAAGTTTGCATTGTTGTAACTTTTTACGACGGGCTCTTTTATCACCTCCATAATCGAGAAACATCTCCTTAGTCATCACTAAGGATATTCTTGACCGCTGTCCATTGATCTACTCTTAGATCAAAATTGTATTCCTTTGTCAAACTCAGAGCAAGGTATACAATAGGTCTGGTTCACAACATAGCATACTTTATAGAACCTATGACTGAGGCATAGGGAATGACTTTTCATTCTCTTTTATTTTCTGCCATGGTCGGGTCTTGAGTCCTACTCAACTTCACACCTTTGCATCACAGGCAAGAACTCCTTATTTGACTGTTCCATTTTGAACTATTTCAAAAAATTTATCAAGGTATGTACTCATTAAAAAATCTCATCAAGCTTCTTGATCTATCTATATACATCTTGATGTTCAATGTGTAAGCAGCTTCACCGAGGTCTTTCTTTGAAAAAACTCCTTTCAGACACTCCTTTATGCTTTGCAGAATAATTCTACATTATTTCCAATCAACAATATGTCATTCACATATACTTATCAGAAATGTTGTAGTGCTCCCACTCACTTTCTTGTAAATACAGGCCTTTCCAAAAGTCTGTATAAAACCATATGCTTTGATCAACTCATCAAAGCGTATATTCCAACTCCGAGATGCTTGCACCAGTCCATAGATGGATCGCTGGTGCTTGCACATTTTGTTAACACCTTTAGGATTGACAAAACCTTCCGGTTGCATCATATACAACTCTTCTTAAATAAATCCATTAAGGAATGCAGTTTTGTCTATCCATTTGCCAGATTTCATAAAATGTGGCAATTGCTAACATGATTCAGACAGACTTAAGCATAGATACGAGTGAGAAACTCTCATCGTTGTCAACACTTTGACCTTGTCGAAAACCTTTTGCGACAATTCTAGCTTTAGATAGTAGCACTACTATCAGCGTCCGTCTTCCTCTTGAAGATCCATTTATTCTTAATGACTCACCGATCATCGGGCAAGTCAATCAAAGTCTACACTTTGTTCTCATACATGGATCATATCTCAGATTTCATGGCCTCAAGCCATTTTGCGGAATCTGGGCTCATCATCGCTTCCTCATAGTTCGTAGGTTTGTCATGGTCAAGTAACATGACCTCCAGAACAGGATTACCGTACCACTCTGGTGCGGATCTCACTCTGTTTTACCTACGAGGTTCGGTAGTAACTTGATCTAAAGTTACATGATCATCATCATTAACTTCCTCACTAATTGGTGTAGTAGTCACAGGAACAGATTTCTGTGATGAACTACTTTCCAATTCGGGAGAAGGTACATATTACCTTATCAAGCTCTACTTTCCTCCCACTCACTTCTTTCGAGAGAAACTCCTTCTCTAGAAAGGATCCATTATTAGCAACGAATGTTTTGCCTTCGGATCTGTGATAGAAGGTGTACCCAATAGTTTTCTTTGGGTATTCTATAAAGACGCACTTCTCCGATTTGGGTTCGAGCTTATCAGGATGAAACTTTTTCATATAAGCATCACAGCCCCAAACTTTAAGAAACAACAACTTGGGTTTCTTGCTAAACCACAATTCATATGTCGTCGTCTCAACGGATTTAGATGGTGCCCTTTTAATGTGAATGCAGTTGTCTCTAATGCATAACCCCAAAACAATATTGGTAAATCAGTAAGAGACATCATAGATCGCACCATATCCAATAAAGTGCGGTTACGATGTTCGGACACCATAACGTTGTGGTGTTCCAGGTGGCGTGAGCTGTGAAACTATTCCACATTGTTTTAATTGAAGACCAAACTCGTAACTCAAATATTCGTCTCCGCGATCAGATCGCAGAAACTTTATTTTCTTGTTACGATGATTTTTCCACTTCACTCTGAAATTCTTTGAACCTTTCAACTATTTCAGACTTATGTTTCATCAAGTAGATATACCCATATCTGCTCAAATCATCTTGTGAAGGTCAGAAAATAACGATACTTGCCACGAGCCTTCATACTCATTGGTCTGCATACATCAGTATGTATTATTTCCAATAAGTCAGTAGCTCGTTCCATTGTTCCGAAGAACAGAGTTTTAGTCATCTTGCCCAAAAGGCACGGTTCGCAAGCATCAAATGATTCATAACCAAGTGATTCCGAAAATCCATCTTTATGGAGTTTCTTCATGCGCTTTACACCGATATGACCCAAACGGCAGTGCCACAAATAAGTTGCACTATCATTATTAACTTTGCATCTTTTGGCCTCAATATTATGAATATGTGTATCACTACGATCGAGATCCAACAAACTATTTTCATTGGGTGTATGACGATTGAAGGTTTTATTCATGTCAACAGAACAACAATTATTCTCTGATTTTAAATGAATAACCGTATTGCAATAAACACGATCAAATCATATTCATGCTCAACGCAAACGCCAAATAACATTTATTTAGGTTTAACACTAATCCCGAAAGTATAGGGAGTGTGCGATGATGATCATATCAATCTTGGAACTACTTCCAACACTCATCGTCACTTTCCCTTCAACTAGTCTCTGTTTATTCTGTAACTCCTGTTTCGAGTTACTAAATTTTTAGCAACCGAACAAGTATCAAATACTCAGGGGCTACTATAAACACTAGTATGGCACACATCAATAACCTGTATATCAAATATACCCTTGTTCACTTTGCCATCCTTCTTATCCACCAAATATTCAGGGCATTTCCGCTTCCAGTGACCATTTCTTTGTAGTGTAAACACTCAGTTTCAGGCTTTGGTCCAGCTTTGGTCTTCTTCATGGGAGTGACAACTTGTTTGCCATTCTACTTGAAGCTTCCCTTTCTTACCCTTTGCCCTTTTCTTGAAACTAGTGGTCTTGTCAATCATCAACACTTGATGCTCTTTCTTGATTTCTACCTTCGTTGATTTCAACATCACGAAGAGCTCGGGAATCGTTTTCGTCATCCCTTGCATACTATAGTTCATCACGAAGTTCTAGTAACTTAGTGATGGTGACTAGAGAATTCTGTCAATCACTATCTTATCTGGAAGATTAACTCCCACTTGATTCAAGCGATTGAAGTACCCAGACAATCTGAGCACATGCTCACTAGTTGAGCGATTCTCCTCCATCTTTTAGCTATAGAACTTGTTGGAGACTTCACATCTCTCAACTCGGGTATTTGCTTGAAATATTAACTTCAATTCCTGGAACATCTCATATGGTCCATGACGTTCAAAACATCTTTGAAGTCCCGATTCTAAGCCGTTAAGCATGGTGCACTAAACTATCAAGTAGTCATCATATTGAGCTAGCCAAACATTCATAACGTCTGCATCTGCTCCTGCAATAGGTTTTTGACCTAGCGGTGCATCAAGGACATAATTCTTCTGTGCAGCAATGATGATAAACCTTCGATCACGGATCCAATCCGCATCATTGCTACTAACATCTTTCAACACAGTTTTTCTCTAGGAACATAAACATATGAAAGCAACAACGCGAGCTATTGATCTAGAACATAATTTGCAAAATACTACCAGGACTAAGTTCATGATAAATTTAAGTTCAATTAATCATATTACTTAAGAACTCCCACTTAGACAGACATCTCTCTAGTCATCTAAGTGATTACGTGATCCGAATCAACTAAACCATAACCGATCATCACGTGAGATGGAGTAGTTTTCAATGGTGAACATCACTATGTTGATCATATCTACTATATGATTCACGCTCGACCTTTCGGTCTCCGTGTTCTGAGGCCATATCTGCATATGCTAGGCTTGTCAAGTTTAACCTGAGTATTCCGCGTGTGCAAAACTGGCTTGCACCCATTGTAGATGGACGTAGAGCTTATCACACCCGATCATCACGTGGTGTCTGGGCACGACGAACTTTGGCAACGGTGAATACTCAGGGAGAACACTTCTTGATAATTTTAGTGAGAGATCATCTTAAAATGCTACCGTCAATCAAAGCAAGATAAGATGCATAGAGGATAAACATCACATGCAATCAATATAAGTGATATGATATGGCCATCATCATCTTGTGCTTGTGATCTCCATCTCCGAAGCACCGTTGTGATCACCATCGCCACCGGCGCGACACCTTGATCTCCATCGTAGCATCGTTGTCGTTACACCATCTATTGCTTCTACGACTATCACTACCACTTAGTGATAAAGTAAAGCAATTACAGGGTGTTTGCATTTCATACAATAAAGCGACAACCATATGGCTCCTGCCAGTTGCCGATAACTTCGGTTACAAAACATGATCATCTCATACAATAAAATATAGCATCACGTCTTGGCCATATCACATCACAACATGCCCTGCAAAAACAAGTTAGACGTCCTCTACTTTGTTGTTGCAAGTTTTACGTGGCTGCTACGGGTGAGCAAGAACCGTTCTTACCTACGCATCAAAACCACAACGATAGTTCGTCAAGTTAGTGCTGTTTTAACCTTCGCAAGGACCGGGCGTAGCCACACTCGGTTCAACTAAAGTTGGAGAAACTGACACCCGCCAGCCACCTGTGTGCAAAGCACGTCGGTAGAACCAGTCTCGCGTAAGCGTACGCGTAATGTCGGTCCGGGCCGCTTCATCCAACAATACCGCCGAACCAAAGTATGACATGCTGGTAAGCAGTATGACTTGTATCGCCCACAACTCACTTGTGTTCTACTCGTGCATATAACATCAACGCATAAAACCTAGGCTCGGATGCCACTGTTGGGGAACGTGGTAAATTCAAAATTTTCCTACGCACACGCAAGATCATGGTGATGGCATAGCAACGAGAGGGGAGAGTGTTCATCCACGTACCCTCGTAGACCGTAAGCGGAAGCGTTAGCACAACGTGGTTGATGTAGTCGTACGTCTTCATGATCTGACCGATCCAAGCACCGAACGTACGGGGCCTCCAAGTTCAGCACACGTTCAGCTCGATGACGATCTCTGGCCTCCGATCCAGCGAAGCTCCGGAGATGAGTCCGTCAGCACGACGGCGTGGTGACGATGATGATGTTCTACCAGCGCAGGGCTTTGCCTAAACTCCGCGACGATATGACCGAGGTGGAATATGGTGGAGGGAGGCACCGCACATGGCTAAGGAACGATCCGTAGATCAACTTGTGTGTCTATGGGGTGCCCCCCCGCCCCCGTATATAAAGGAGCTAGGGGGAGGAGGCGGCCGGCCAAGGAGGGCGCGCCAAGGGGGGAGTCCTACTCCCATCGGGAGTAGGACTCCCTTCTTTCCAAGTAGGAGTAGGAGAAGGGGGAAAGAGGAGGAAGAGGGGAAGGAAAGGGGGGGCGCCGCCCCCCTTCCCTTGTCCTATTCAGACTAGGAGGGGGAGGGGCGTGCGGCCCCCTCCTGGATCCTTCCCTCTTCTCTCTCGTGGCCCATGTAGGCCCAATAACCCCCCGGGGGGTTCCGGTAACCTCCCGGTACTTCGGTAAAATGCCGATTTCACCCGGAATGATTCTGATGTCCAAATATAGGCTTCCAATATATCGATCTTTATGTCTTGACCATTTCGAGACTCCTCGTCATGTCCGTGATCACATCCGGGACTCCGAACAAACTTCGGTACATCAAAACTTGTAAACTCATAATAAAACTGTCATCATAACGTTAAGCGTGCGGACCCTACGGGTTCGAGAACTATGTAGACATGACCTAGAACTATTCTCGGTCAATAACCAATAGCGGAACCTGGATGCTCATATTGGCTCCTACATATTCTACGAAGATCTTTATCGGTCAAACCGCATAACAACATACGTTGTTCCCTTTGTCATCGGTATGTTACTTGCCCGAGATTCGATCGTCGGTATCCAATACCTAGTTCAATCTCGTTACCGGCAAGTCTCTTTACTCGTTATGTAATGCATCATTCCGTAACTAACTCATTAGCTACATTGCTTGCAAGGCTTATAGTGATGTGCATTACCGAGAGGGCCCAGAGATACCTCTCCGACAATCGGAGTGACAAAACCTAATCTCGAAATACGCCAACTCAACATGTACCTTTGGAGACACCTGTAGTACTCCTTTATAATCACCCAGTTACGTTGTGACGTTTGGTAGTACCCAAAGTGTTCCTCCGATAAACGGGAGTTGCATAATCTCATAGTTACAGGAACATGTATAAGTCATGAAGAAAGCAATAGCAACATACTAAACGATCAAGTGCTAGGCTAACGGAATGGGTCATGTCAATCACATCATTCTCCTAATGATGTGATCCCGTTAATCAAATGACAACTCTTTTGTCCATGGCTAGGAAACATAACCATCTTTGATAAACGAGCTAGTCAAGTAGAGGCATACTAGTGACTTGTGTTTGTCTATGTATTCACACATGTATTATGTTTCCGGTTAATACAATTCTAGCATGAATAATAAACATTTATCATGATATGAGGAAATAAATAATAACTTTATTATTGCCTCTAGGGCATATTTCCTTCACCTCTGCCTTGTAGAACATGCTTTGCTTTTGAGCTTGTGTTATTCACTCCTGAAGTTTGTGGTATATGTTTCTAAGAGGCCCTAATGGGTTGAACCTATGCCTTTTCTAATCTATGTGAACCCGGAAACTACTACAGGTCATACTCTACTGATGTTATGTCAGTTAAAATTTCAACACTACAACTTCATCGAAGGCGAGAAGTGAGTGAAAGGTTATGCATTAGAGAAGTGGGAGTCGACCTTGAACTTTGTATTCATGCCCATGGACACCATGTAGATCCTATCATGGAAGCTTCTTGTAATAATAACTATTTCCTTGATAAATATCATCTGGTATCTGTGATTGATCCTTTGCAACTGTGGTTTCGACCATGATTGTTCTTCTTTGTTCCATTTCTTGGACAAGTTGAAGCACTTGTCTTCTACAGATCAATGCTCCGGCCCAACCTCTATTATGATCTACCTTCGAGTATTACCCCTGGTATCTCGAGGATATCATGCCATTGAACTACATCTTATGAACTTTTGATGAAGTACTAAATTTCCCTGTCATTGTCACTTCATGGGTTCTGGGTTGTTTATCAACCGAGAACACCGATAACTGAATCGATTTCGCACTCCGATTCAATAACTCTAAGTAATTTCTGTTGCTTACGAGTTTAATAATCCTTCAAGTCATTCCTAGCCTGATCGGCTATATCCTTATCGTACTAAATTTAACTGTGCTATCTGGTCCTTCTTGCCGGAGCACAATTTTCGACGATGAACTAAACTTACGTCGATTTTCCTCGTCATATCATTTTTCCTTGAACAACAAGCTTGATTCCGAGTTTGTGACGTACTCGTGGTTCCAATAACCTTTCGCTTCGGCATTACTTTCACTTGATGTCATCGTTGATCAGTTACATCTTCTTGAAACCTCTCAACAAATTTGACGTGATCATCATCAACATTTTGAATTCTTCCAGGGTATCAATTGAATTCATGATGGTAAGTGCCATCCTCGTCCCTTGGTAATTTGAGTTACCATCGACAACATCTTTACCTTCCTTTCATCACAAACTTGTTCATGTTAAGGATGCAACTTGCTATCCAGTTTGTATTTTGTTCTACCTTGAAGTATTATTGTCCTTATGTCAAGGACGTTGCAAGGATTGCTCCACCTATTAAGAATTCTTTGTATAGTAGTACTTCTCACCATCACCATTCTTTCTTGGTCGACGTGTTGATTCTAGCCAGGATACCAACAGGTGAAAGGTGTTGCTTGGATTCTTCCCTTTTAGCAACCCTATTGCTTTGAAGTTAATGGTCGACCGTTCATTCTTAGACTATTGGTCATTGAATCACCATTCTAACATTGATCATGCTACCTATGCCCATATTTCGGGCGCACCTTTCAACGAATGTTTAATTTGTATGTTTTCATCGAGTATACATCATTAAGTCATTTGATCTGACAAATGTTATCTCCTTGTTCACATAATTGGAGAAATCCATCTTGTTTGGATTCTCGATAAATTGTTGCTAAGTCCATTAGCCACATCCTCATCTTCTCCTTGGTTAATGATGAGCTCTTGAGTATCCAAAGTCTAACCTTTACATGATGGTCGTGTCAATGTTATCACGAAGCATGACGGTGGCACTCGAACCTCAACAAGAGCATTGGAAGTGCAATACTAAATGTTTCTTGATCAGTTATCCAAACACTGTTGTATGGGTACATATCACGATTCCTCTTACCCCTTCTATTCAAATGGCCATGTCCTTGATCTCCTATCCCATATATCAGGCCCTACTTATTCTTGGGAAGGATATACACCTATTACTTGTGTTTAAACAAATTTTCGTTTCCATTGGTTTGTTTAAAATGATAATCACCCTTTCCTTTCCGTTGGCTTGTTTAACCTTCTTGAGGTCTACATATAATCTAAGCAGCAATAATTCTTTGCTTATGTAAACACCTTGGTGTACAACTTTGTCATTAAACCCTGTTACTATTGTTGATAACATTCCGGTAACCACCAATGGACGAGAACCTTGCCTATTGGTCTGTCTCGTTCAACGAGCAGGAGAATGGTTCTCTTCGTCCCTCGCCCTTGGTACCAATGTTGTTACCAACATAACTAACAGGCTATTCTCTGACCTGTCTTGCTATCATGACCGTGCAAGATGTTAGTGCCCTTCCTACTTTTAACCCACATGGTGGGCCCATAACCCATAGTTCCACAGGATCAAAACCTGACTCTCCTGTACACCCCCTGTTTGCCATGTTACTCCTTGTGTTTGACCGGGTCATCTTCCTAGAGATGATCTATTTTGGAATCAGACACAATACTTATTCCCGCTGCTCTAAACCCCTTTTCAGGCCCTGTTACAGGCCTCGAATAATTGCCTATACGCTTGAAACTTCTATTTTGTACCTTCTTACTTTGCTCTCAATAATTTCTAACTTTTCAATTCGAGAGTTACTTTCCGCCACATTCCCCGATATTATCTACCAGATAAGCAACCTTGTAGAGGTCCGTCGTTTCGAAGCTACCCCTTATCCTTTTCGTAAGTATGATGAAGACCCCAAAGAAAGGATGCATACTACATCATGATGACCTGAAGCAGAGAAATGAAGAAATCACCATAATGGATCGACCGCTTCAAGAAGAGCAACCAAGATTGAGAACGCTCGTTAGAATTTCGTAACAAAATCCCTTCCCCCTCACTTCCCCTCCTAAATCTCGGGACGAGATTTCTTGTAGTGCAGGAGAATTGTGACGCCCGAATATTTAAGCTACAGTAATACCCTGCTAATGATGCCATGTCACCACAATCCCTGTTGCTAATCTCGCGTTAGTTGAGAACCGATCCAAATTCAAATTTGAAGTAAAGGCAAACATCAAAAGATTTTCAAACATTAAAACTAAAATGTTCGGGAGGTGACATATAATGCATAGGTAATTATGGTGATGAAGCCACATTTGCCTAAAACATTGTCTATAACAATTAAATTAGTGCCTTTTGTAATATTAAATTGTTAAACTATTTTATTTGGGAGGGCCAACCTTTTTGTGGTAGTGGGCTAGACCATGACACTAATTTAGGAGTTAGATACAGTATTTTATAAGACTATAATATATCAAAAACTAAGGTAAAACAGAAAAGGAAAATGTGTAAAAGAAAAGAAAACACAAATAAACAAAAAACAAAAGACATAAAAAGACCCCCCCCCCCTGCTGGGCCGTAGCCCAGCTGGCCACCAGGCCAACAACCGGCCGGCCCAGCCCCTGGCCTATACCCCCTGGGGCACCAAACCCTATCCCCACGACCACCACTTCCCCTCACGAACTCCTCTCGCTCCCCTCACCATCCCTCGCGCCGCCGCACACCCAGAGGCGAGAAGCCTCATGCCCGACCCTCCCTCGTAGCCTCTCCTCCCTCCGTTCTCTCCCGCTCCGCCCGTCGTTGACCCTGCTGCCTCACAGGCGACCAGCTCGCCTCCCTGTCCGGCCTCGACCATTGCCCGCCTCCGCCACCACTGCCGTGCCGGTGCCTCGCAGTCTCGGTCGCGTCCGCCGCGGCTCCCCCCGGCCCCAGCGAGCACGCCCGCGCCCGAGGGCTGCCGCCACTGCCACGCAGCTTCTCCGTTGTCCCCGCGCCGCGCCTCCCCAAGCCTCTGCTCTACCTCGCGCCTGCCAGCCCGTCCGGCCATCGGACCTCACCGGCAGGGTCCATCCGGCCTCCCCGAGCCCTCCTCTGCAATGATGTGAGCATCCAGCTCCCCCTGTCCTCTCTCTTCTCCTCCCTATGCTCTCCAGCACCAGTTGTCGCTAGCTCCGCCGTAGTCATCGCCTTCCGTCGCCCCCGACGCTGTTTCGGCCGCTCCTAGCTCAAGACGACGGCACGGCTCGATGGGGCGCATCGCGCTTGTCCGTTTTGACGCCCGGGCTAGCCCTTTTGGTCACCAGAGCTGCCGGCTCCGTGCGCGCTGCCATCCTCTGAACTCACGCGCACGCACGTTCTAACACTGGGTTGACCCACTGACGTGTGGGCCCGCCCGGTTTAACCATTCCCTTAACCACCTAATTAGAAGCTAATAAAACTGTTTAGTTGAGTAACTGAAAATGACATGTGGACCCATTTCATTTAAAAGCCTGTTTAAAAATATTTAAGTAAATGATATCGCCTATTCTTCCCTCTACTGCTTGCATTAAAGTAGTGTGGCATGTTACTGTTTCAGTTAATCCTATTTTGTTGCATAGCCTGTCATTGTTGCTACCGTTGTTGATACCTTACCGCAATCCTAAATGCTTAGTATAGGATGCTAGGTTATCATCTATGGCCCTACATTCTTGTCCGACTGCCTTGCTATACTATCGGGCCGTGATCACTCGGGAGGTGATCACGGGTATATACTATACATACATACATACTATGTGATGCATGTGGTGACTAAAGTTGGGTCGGCTCGTTGAGTACCCGCGGTTGATTCACGGATTGGGGGCTGAAAGGACATACTTTTCCGACGGCCCTCTGAGTGGATCTTTGTGGTGGAGCGACACGGCAGGATGAGACCACCTAGGTGAGAGGTGGGCCTGGCCCTAGTCGGCGTCCGCGGTTACTTCAAAATAACACGCGTAACAAGATCTTGGGATTTGATCTGAGTTGGGTTGTTGACCTTATACGCACTAACCGCCACGTGGGACAAGATATGGGCAACCGGCATTGTGGTATCAGCCGAAGCCTTCTACACGTCAGCGATTGAGCGGCACCGCCGGATTGGACTGGAACGCCTGCTCTTGTATTAGGGAGGCTAGGTCTATTTCCGGCCGCCCATGCAACGTGTAGGTGTGCAATGAGCGATGGGCCCAGACCCCTGCGTGCTTAGGATTTAGACCGACGTGCTGACCTCTCTGTTAGGCCTAGGTATGGCTTTGACGTGTTGATCTCCTGAGGCCGAACATGACCCAGGAAAGTGTGCCCGGCCAGAGGGATCAAGCGTGTCGGGAAATGTGGTGCACCCCTGTAGGGAAGTTGATCTATTCAAATAGTCCTGTCCTCGGTAACAGGCGACCCGGAGTGGTACCTTGACCTTATGACAACTAGAACCGGATACTTAATAAAACACACCCAGACAAGTTCTAGAGACAACCGGTGATTGCTTTTCCACAGGGCGACGAGGGGAGGATCGCCAGTTAGGATTATGCTATGCGATGATACTTGGAGAACTTCAATCTACTCTCTTCTACATGCTGCAAGATGGAGGCTGCCAGAAGCATAGTCTTCGATAGGACTGGCTATCTCCCTCTTATTTTGGCATTCTATAGTCCATCGATGTTGTCTCTTTACACATATACCCATGCATATGTAGTGTAGATCTTTGCTTGCGAGCACTTTGGATGAGTACTCACAGTTGCTTTGCTCCATCGCCCCCCCCTTTTTCCTCTTCTTCTCGGATGTCGCAACCAGATGTTGGAGCCCAGGAGCCATATGCCACCGTCGGCGACGACTCCTACTACACAGGAGGTGCCTACTACTACGTGCAGGCCGTTGACGACGACCAGGAGTAGTTTAGGAGGATCCCAAGAAGGAGGCCTGCGCCTCTTTCGATCTGTATCCCAGTTTGTGCTAGCCATCTTATGGCAACTTGTTTAACTTATGTCTGTACTCAGATATTGTTGCTTCCGCTGACTTGTTTATGTTCGAGCTCTTGTATTCGAGCCCTCGAGGCCCCTGGCTTGTAATATGATGCTTGTATGACTTATTTTTACTTTTAGACTTGTGTTGTGATATCTTCCCATGAGTCTCTGATCTTGATCGTACACATTTGCGTGCATGATTGGTGTATGATTGAATCGGGGGCGTCACACCATCCCAACTTTATTGAATCCATAAGAGACCCTTTTTGCGAAAATAAGTTTTTCAATCTCATGCTCAGAAGTATTGTCGATGAGAATTTATATGCAAAATCCTTGAAAAATCCTAAGTGTTCGATCAAAGAATTGGACAAGGATGACAAAACTTAGATCCTACGCGTTATGCCTAGTTAGGGGCGTAAAATGATAGCGCTTGTTGGGAGGCAACCCAATGAAAAAAATTATTTTTGCTTTTTGCTTTCTGTTCTTGAGTGTTAGCACAATTATGCTACTGGTATGATTGTGTTTTTTTATACTAGTTAGTGTTTTTGCCAAGCAAGACCTTTGGGAAGACTTGGGTGAAAGTTTATTTGATCTTGCTGGAAAAACAGAAACTTTTGCACTCATGAGATTATTTGTCATTTTTAACAGAAGAGTGACTTTAAGTTGATTCTTTTCGCAGAGGATTAATAGACAAATTCCTCACGTCCACCAATTTATTTCATAATTTTTGGAGTTACAGAAGTATTCGAAATATAAAGATTGCTACATACTTTTCTGTTTTTGACAGATTCTGTTTTCTTTCGTTGTGTGCTTGTTTTGATGATTCTATGGTTTTATTTGATGAGTTTTTGCAATAGAAAAGTTGGAATACAGTAGAAATAATGCAAAAAAAATAAGAATAGGTTTTCTACAGTACTTATAGTAGTGCTTTGGTTTCTTATACTAACGGATCTCACGAAGGTTTTGTTTGAGTTTTGTGTGATTGAAGTTTTCAAGTTTTGGGTTATCTTACGATGGATGAAGGAATAGGGATAAGCAAAAGGCTAAGATTGGGGATGCTCGAGGCACCCCAAGATAATATTCAAGGAAGTAGCAAGCAACTAAGTTTGGGGATGCCCCCGAGTGGCATCCCCGCTTTCTTCTAACAACCATCGGTATTTTACTTGAAACTATATTTTTATTCATCACATGATATGAGTTTTGCTTGGAGCGTCTTGTATGATATGAGTCTTTGCTTGTTTTGCTTTGTGTTTTAAGTGTTGAATCCTTGCTGGACAACACCCTTTTGAGAAAGCCAAAAATTATGCTATGCTTGCTCCTATGCTTCACTTAAATTTTTAGCCATGGATTTGCTCTAGTACTTCACTTATATCTTTTTGAGCATGGTGTGCTTTGTTAATTTTGAAGAAATGCTCTCATGCTTCACTTAGATTTGTTTGGGAGTAAGTAATTTTTTATAAATTCTCTCTTGCTTCATTAAGATTATTTTGAGATAAAGAAAAAAATCATGCTCATGATCTTCACTTATATTTGTTTGAGCTTATCAAAAGCAACACATGAAAATAGTCCCAAAGTGATAGATATCCAAGGCGGATATAATAAAAACTTTCATGAAGATCATTGGACAAAATAAACTTGATTCTTAGTAATGGTTTTGAGATATGGCAATATGATATGTGAGTCATGTTGATGAGTAATTGTGCTTTACTAAGAATATTGATGTTAAGGTTTGTGATTCCCTATGCAAGCATGAAAGTCAATAGTTATGCAATGAAATTTATATCCTACTTGTCGTGCATTATTCAGTGTTACTTATGCTTAATGCTTGGGTACGAGATTTTTCGCTTTTTGGTTGGTCATTTCTCAATCTTTTTGCTAGCCTTCCTTTTGCACTAAGTATGATCACTACTTGTGCATCCAAAACCCTTTAAACCAGTTTTGCCATATGAGTCCACTATACCTACCTATATGCGGTATTTCCATGCCGTTCTGAGCAAATTTGCATGTGCCATCTCTAATGTTCAAAATAAATTTCTCTTTTGTGTGCTCTACTACTCGTGAAGTGGTAAAGGGTAGCCAATATTTTCCATGCTAGATGTGTTATTCTCACGAAGAGTGTTTATTCACTTGTCATTGCACAAGAGTACGGCAAAGGTACTAAGGATGCCCAGTCCCGAAATGAATAATGAATTTACTTTATGTTGTCAAATAATAAATTCCTTGGAAAGTGTTGGTATGGAGAGCACCCGTGGATACGGTTAGACATGGAAAGTGAAAGTTATGGTGAAAAAGGAATAAACTTTATTTTCTGTTTGGGAACCGCCTATGATGTATCTAGCATGGAAAGTGTTGGGATGCTCCAAGTCATTTTGGTTGGTAGGAAAAGTATGCCTCTCAAAAAAAATTATCTCTCAATTTAAGCTTTGAGCTCTGGCACCTCTACAAATCACTACTTCCCTCCGCGAATGGCCTTTCTTTTACTTACGCAATTTTTATTTTGAATTTGAGTCTCCATCTTCTCTTATAAAGCACCAACTAAGGGGCACTATGATCGTATTTGAGCATTGGGTGTAGCTAATATTCGAGTGTGTTTCATGAATGGATCAATGATTGAGCATGATGGGCTAGGGATAACTTGCTTTAGTGTTGATATTTTGAAAGACATGGTTGTTTATTGGTATGCTTGAGCATTAAAGTCTTCATGTCAAAACTAGAATATTGCTTTGAATCATATAAAAGCCCATATGTCCATGCTATAAAGAAAAGAATATGATGAACATGTTAAGCAGCATTCCACATCAAAAATTCTATTTTTATCATTTACCTACTCAAGGACGAGCAGGAATTAAGCTTGGGGATGCTGATACGTCTCCAACATATCTATATTTTTGATTGTTCCATGCTGTTATATTATCATTCTTGGATGTTTTACAATCATTTTATAGTCATTTTCTATCATTTTTTGGTACTAACCTATTGACATAGTGCCCAGTGCCAGTTGTTGTTTTCTCCATGTTTTTTACATCGCAGGAAGTCAATATCAAATGGAGTCCAAACGCAATGAAACTCCTAGAGGATCTTTTTGGGCCAGAAGAAAGCCAGTGGGCAAAGGAAGCACCTGGGGGCTGCTCAAGGGGAGCAGCACCCACCAGGGCACGCCAGGAGGCCCAAGCGTGCCCTGGTGGCTTGTGCCCACCTCGGGTGCCCCCTAAACCGCCTCTTTGCTCTATAAATACCCAAATATTCCAGAAACCCTAGGGGAGTCGACAAAAATCAATTCCATCCGCTGCAATGTCCAGAACCACCAGATCCAATCTAGACACCGTCATGGAGGGGTTCACCACTTCCATTGGTGCCTCTCCTATGATGCGTGAGTAGTTCTTTGTAGACCTACAGGTCCATAGTTAGTAGCTAGATGGCTTCCTCTCTCTCTCTCTCTCTCTCTTGATTATCAATACAATGGTCTCTTGGAGATCCATATGATGTAAGTTTTTTTGGCGGTCTGTTTGTTGGGATTCGATGAACTTTGAGTTTATGATCAGATCTATGTTTTTATCCATGAAAGTTATTTGAGTCTTCTTTGATCTCTTATATGCATGATTGCTTATAGCCCCGTATTTCTTCTCTGATATTTGGGTTTTGTTTGGCCAACTTGATCTATTTATCTTGCAATGGGAAGATGTGCTTTGTAGTGGGTTTGATCTTACAGTGCTTGATCCCAGTGGCAGAAGGGGAACCGACACGTATGTATCGTTGCTACTAAGGATAACAAGATGAGATCTATATCTCTGCAATAGATAAACGGATCTCGTCTACACCATGTCATCATTCTTATTGCATTACTCTGTTTTCTCATGAACTTAATACACTAGATGCATGCTGGATAGCGGTCGATGTGTGGAGTAATAGTAGTAGATGCAGGCAGTAGTCGGTCTACTAATCTTGGACATGATGCCTATATAATGATCATTGCCTGGATATCATCATGATTATTTGAAGTTCTATCAATTGCTCAACAGTAATTGTTTTCCCACCGTTTGCTAGTTTTCTTGAGAGAAGCCACTAGTGAAACCTACGACCCCCGGGGTCTCTTTTCATCATATTTGCCTTTGCGATCTATTTTCTATTGCATTTATTTTCAGATCTATTAAACCAAAAATACAAAAGTACCTTGCTGCAATTTATTTGTTCCGCGATCTATTTATCCTATCTACCACTTTTACCTCACGTTTTTTGCCTATCTTGAGGCGTCGTACCCGGAAGGGATTGACAACCCCTTTAACACGTTGGGTTGCGAGTATTTGTTATTTGTGTGCAGGTATTGTTTACGTGGTGTGAGGAGGTTCTCCTACTGGTTCGATAACCTTGGTCTCATCACTGAGGGAAATACCTACAGTCGCTATACTGCATCATGCCTTCCTCTTTGGTGAAATACCGACATAGTTCTAGCAGACATCAGTCCTTTGCTACAAAAACGATTGGGCTACCTTGCTGCACCTTTGTTACCATTAATATTACTTGCCCGTTACAAATTACCTTGCTATCAAACTATTTGTTACCGACTATTTCAGTTCCTGCAGAAAATACCTTGCTGAAAACCGCTTGTCATTTCCTTCTACTCCTCGTTGGGTTCAACAATCTTACTTATCAAAAGGACTACGATTGATCCCCTTTACTTGTGCATCATCACACACGCTTTTACTGCTAGAACCGTTTGTAAAGTTCCATGACCCATTTAGCAGGTTTATTAGTTTACTATTAATAATTCCAGTTATTAAGCAAATTCACATTTCATATTGAACAGTTGTTTGCCAATTTCATATCAGGCACATAAATATATTTTAACATCACAGTATGATAACTACATGAAAACAACACAGTACAACATATAGCTAGTTCACCTTCATAAGCACAATATTAGAACAATATATTCGTTTCCCTAATCGACGGATGCATGATCAGCCAAGTTCGTCTTCTCCACCTCTGCTTTCAGTTTAGTAAGAACCTGTTTTTCACTGGCCAACTGGAAAGTGCCTCCTCCTTCGCCAACACCATCTTAGCAAAGTCTAATTTAAAAAATCTGAGCTCATTCTCCATCCTCCTCTTTTTTCATGTATCTTGAAATATTCTTCGGCATTGACAACACTTTCTCTAAGCCTATCTCTGTTCTCTTTCTCATACATTCTCTAGAGCTTTGCTAGGAACATCTTGAAAGACTGTGGCCACTCTTGATCAACCCACTTCAGATAAGAACACTTTCATTATCCTATAATATTTAAAACTAAATTAGTAACAATTGCAGGGAAAATGGGTTTCTCGCAACATAGAATAACACCACATGCATAATTTGAAAAACTGAAGAAACACGTTAATTATGACATATCTTCTAAAAAAATATCAACGTGTAGAATTAATTGCTACTAAGATAACAACCAAATTTAGAAACATAACAAGCTATAATTAACTGCAACAATGCTACAACTTCTTAGTGTATTATAAATAACAAACTGAACATTTTATGAGGAAGCTAAATATAACTACAACAACATTACGATAGTGTTTGGATGACATAAAATTGATACTAACAGGTGTGTACATGCACCAATTTACTAACATAGAACTGATAGCACTAAGGTCGCCCACTATGTATGCCAAAACCGGTGTCAAAACAACTGTTGCTACATTTGGCATTGGTGCCCTGCACTACCGAGCCGATGCCAGAGGAAAACTTTAGGGAACCGGACTCCGGAGCACCTAGTTGCTTCGATGCCCAGTTCCTTCGTGCCATAAAGTTTTAGTATTTTACTACTTAGTTGCTCGGATGTGTGGAGCAAAGTTGGCTGCACAAACTGCTGAAGCGGTGCCAAATAATTTTCTGAGGGCACCGCTGATGAGATGGCAACATTTTTAGATACTAGGTAGAAACTGTGACACTATCTCACATCCAGAATAACATAGCACAGTGACAGTGTTTGAATCACATCTAACAAATGATTTGTAACAACAAAAGTGGGGCTAACCAACCTTCTCTGCACATGCCAGAAACTTCCTCCCACTGTCCACAGATTCAAACGCAACTAACTTCACGCATGGAGATTGATGGTGACAACAAGCAAGAAGACCTTCAGCCACCCCACTCAATACATTGCAAGTGATGGTCCTAGGATGCTACAAGAGGAAGAAATGACTCAAGTGGGCCACTGGGCTAAAAATCCTTTATTCCAAATCATGACCCCAGAGAGAGGAGAGAGGCATACCCGGCTAGTGAAAGAGTCATAGGAGGAGGAGGAACCGCTGGAGAGGTCATTGAAGAAGACCATAGCGACCGCGGTGGTTGGATGCAAGACATTGAGAATGAGGAAGCAAGCAAGGAAGCGGCTATAGCTTGGGAAGTAAGTAAGGAGGAAACAGGGGGAATGTGACTTGTGGTCGGGGAGAAAAGGGGGGAGAGGGAAGAGTTAGAAATTTTGGCGGTAGGCCAAAATTTTTGAAAGGTGAAGGGAAACTTTGTGCACGGTGCAGATGACCCACAAGTATAGGGGATCAATCATAGTCCTTTCGATAAGTAAGAGTGTCGAACCCAACGAGGAGCAGAAGGAAATGACAAGCGATTTTCAGCAAGGTATTTTCTGCAGGCCCTGGAATTGTTGGTTACAGATAGTTTGATAGCAAGGTAATTTGTAACGGGAAAGTAATAGTAATGGTAACAAAGGTGCAGAAAGGTAGCCCAATTCTTTTTGTAGCAAAGGACAGGCCGGAAAGGTCTCTTGTAATAAGCAAAGCATTCTTGAGGACACACGAGAATTTGACCTAGTCACTTTCATAATGTTTATTTGATTCGCGTTCGTTACTTTGATAATTTGATATGTGGGTAGACCGGTGCTTGGGTGTTGTTCTTACTTAAACAAACCTCCCACTTATGATTACCCCCTCTCGCAAGCATCCGCAACTATGAAAGAAGAATTAAGAATAATCTAACCATAGCATGAAACATATTACATATGGATCCAAATCATTCCCTTACGGAATAGCGCATAAACTAGGGTTTAAGCTTCTGTCACTCTAGCAACCCATCATCTAATAACTACTCCACGATGCTTTCCCTTAGGCCAAAAGATGGTGAAGTGTCATGTAGTCGACGTTCACATAACACCACTAAGGGAGACAACAACATACATATCATCAAAATACGGAACAAATACCAAATTCACATAATTACTTTTGACAATACTTCTCCCATATCCTCAAGAACAAACGAAACTACTCACAAAACATATTTATGTTCAAGATCAGAGGGGTATTGAATAGCATAATGGATCAGGACATATGATCTTCCACCAAATAAACCAACTAGCATCAACTACAAGATGTAATCAATACTACTAGCAACCCATAGGTACAGATGTGAGGTTTTGAGACAAAGATTGAATACAAGAGATGGACTAGGGTTTGAGATGAGATGGTGCTGGTGAAGATTTTGATGAAGATGGGTCCTCCCATGATGAGAGGATCGTTGGTGATGACGATGGCTTTGATTTCCACTTCCAGAGGGAAGTTTCCCCGACGGAATCACTCCGCCGGAGAGCAAAAGTGCTCCTGCCCAGGTTCCGCCTCGAGACGGCGGCGCTTCGTCCTGAAAACCTTCTATTGATTTTTTTCTATGGAAAATTGGGTCATATACTAGAAGATGGGTCCTGGAGGCCTTCCAGGATCACCACAAGCCCTGGGGGCGCGGGGGTGGGGCGCCCCCCCGGGGCTTGTGGCTGCCTGGGGGTCCCCCTCTGGTACTTCTTTCGCCAATCATTTTAATATATTCCAAAATAATTCTCCGTCAATTTTCAGCTCATTTGGAGATGTTCAGAAAAATGCCTCCAATATAGCCCTTTCCGGTCCAGATTCCAGCTGCCGAAAATCTCCCTCTTTATGTGAAACTTGCAAAATAAGAGAGAAAAGACACAAGAATTGTATCATAAAGTGAAATAACAGTCCATAATGCAATAAATATTGACATAAAAACATGATCCAAAATGGACGTATCAGATGGATAGCCCAATGTCATACCGTTTTCTTCATCGAATCGTGTGTGATATATTTGAATAAAGCAAACGGTTAATGGAGGCAGAGCGTGTGTGATCGTAACATCTATCACACATGAGGCTATACAGAAAACTATGTGTGATGTAGATACAAACGAAAATGTTTGTCTGGGATTCACTGTGTGGGATGCGCAGACGAACGGAAACGTTTGTCTGGGATTCACTATGTGGGATGTACATATGAACGGAAATGTTTGTCTAGGATTCACCGTGTGGGATGTACATGCGAACAGGAACGTCTCTCTGAGATTCACTGTGTGGGATGTACTTGCAAACATAAACGGTTGGGCATGTATAATTTTATTCGATGTCTAGCCCGATCAAACACGAGCTCGTTTTGCCCAGCATGTGTGACCGTTGGGCCTATCCCCGATGGTTTATGGGTCGTGTGGGAAGGACCCCCCTATCGCCTACATAGGCAAGGCAGTGGTCTAAAACTCTGTCGCCAAAAGGGGTTAAAAACCGTTTGTACAACAACTCGTTGTACCAGTGAAATCCAAATCAGACAAAGGAAGTAAGCAATTTGAACATCAATGCCCACAACTTCTTTGTGTTCTACTCGTGCATATACATCTATGCATAGACCTAGCTCTGATACCACTGATGGGGAACGTTGCATTAAATAAAAAATCCTACGAAATACCCAAGATCTATCTATGGAGATGCAAAACAACGAGAGGGGAGTGAGTCTACATACCCTCGTAGACCGAAAGCGTTAGCATCGTAACATGGTTGATGTAGTCGGACTCTTCACGATCCAATCCGATCTAGTGTCGAACGAATGGCACCTCTAAGTTTAGCACACATACGGCTCGGCGATGTCCTCTCCTTCTTGATTCAGCAAACGAGGGAGAGGAGGTAGATGAGAAAGCGTTTGCGCAAGGTGGAGGAGGTGTAGCGGGAGGGAGACGGGCAAGGACAGAAGGGTTGCTGCCCCCAATGTCTCCCTACCTTTGTATAGGCATGGAGGGGGCTGGTGGCTTGCCCTCCAAGCCCCTAGGGTCGTTGGCCAAGGGGGAGGAGGAAATCCCTCCTTTTCTACCCCACTGATCGCTATCCCTCTTTTTAGGGATCCCGATCTTATTCCTTTGGGATATGATACTATTCCTTTTAAGGTAGGATCTTGGTTGTGGGGCCTTTCCCCACTACCCACGTTCATGTGGGTGCCCCATTGCATGTGGGCCCCACTCTGGAACTTTCTAGAACCTTCCCGATACAATACCTAAAAACCCAAACATTTTCCGGAACCCTAAATATGACTTCCCATATATAAACATTTCCCTCCGGACCATTCTGGTGCTCCTCGTGAGGTCCCGGATCCCATACGAGGCTCTGAACAACCTTTGGACTTCACTATATTAATATTTCATTACTACCCTAGCGCTACCGAACGTTAAGTGTGCAACCCTACGGGTTCGGGAATCATGTAGTCATGACCGAGACCCCTCTCCGGTCAATAAACAATATTGAGACCTCTAACCAATAGCGGGACCTCTATGCGCAGAATGGTTCCTGCATATTCCACGAATATCTATGTCGGTTGAACCATGATGTCAAGGATTCAGTTAATCCCGTATGCAATTCCCATTGTCCGGCAATATGTTACTTGCCGAAGATTCGATCATCGATATCTCCATACCTAGTTTAATCTCGTTATCGACAAGTCTCTTTACTCATTCCATAATACAAGATCCCGTGACTAAGCTCATTAGTCACATGCTCGCAAGCTTCTTGTGATGTTGTATTACCGAGAGGGCCCAGAGATATCTCTCTGTCACATGGAGCGACAAATCCCAGTCTCGATCCATGCAACCCAATAAACACCTTCGAAGATACCTGTAGAACACCTTTATGATCACCCAGTTATGAAGTGTTGTTTGATAGCACACAAAGTATTCCTCCGGTATCCGGGAGTGGCATGATCTCATGGTCTCAGGAACTGATACTTGACATGAAGGAAGTTGTAGCAAATAACTAAACGATCTGATGCTAAGCGTACTGTTAGGTTTGTCCATCAAATCATTCTCCTAATGATGTGATCCTGTTATAAAATGACAACTCATGTCTATGGTCAGGAAACCATAACCATCATTGATCACCGAGCTAGTCTAGTAGAGTGTTACTAGGGACACGGTGTAGTTTATGTATTCACACATGTATTTCAGTTTTTGGTCAATACAATTCTAGCATGAATAATAAACATTTATCATGAACGGAAATATGATAATAACCATTTTATTATTGCCTCTAGGGCATATTTACAACATGGCAACTAGCCACCTCCACTTATCGCCGGTGTGTGATCGGACCTAGCAGTCTGAAGCACGACGTTCCTCCTGCACGTGTGGATATCGTTAGAGGCGATGCACTTGCACCACTCCAGTGAACCTGTTCGTGCGATCTTATCGGCTACATGGGAGATTAACGAGAAGGAGACGACTCCGGAGACACGCTGCCCCAACTCTACTTCCACTGCACGGCATTGCACGTCTAGTGGTAATGATTCGTGATCCATCTCCCATAGCATGCTTCTGGATGTTCTGCGGGTAGGAAATTTTCATTTGCAGTTGACGCACTCTACCGTAGATTTCAACATGGCTTACATAAGGGAGCCCGACCTCGTAATCTATAAGAGGCCCACTTGGACCAAGGCAAGAAGGAAGCCCTAGGAGGCGTTGGCAGCCTTCGTGCCCTCCACGACTAGAGGGCGGCGGCACCCTAGATCGCATCAACCGCCATGTAAACCCTAGACCTCTACTGCCTATATAAAGAAAGGTCTAGGGTCCTCATCCCATCTATCACCAGATAGGCAAACTCTCGTAGCAATATCATAACCATTCTAACCCCTCGCACGAGGTATCCATCCACCATGAATAAATAAAACCAGCATGACGTAGGCTATTACTCTCTGGAGGCCCGAACCTGGATAAACCCATTGTGCGACCTCTGATCCGGGACTTCCAGCCATGCTCGGACCCGTACCAAGGGATCTGATGGTATTTTGCACCATCATCCATAAGGAGGCAGATGCTGTGGTGTCAAATGCGACGACGAAGGAGTTGAAGACGTTGATTCCTGGCCCGGTCAAAGGTGCTATGTCAGTGGACATACTGTGCTCGGCCAAGGATCAGGCCGAATCCGGCGGATGCTAGTTAGAGAGCCAAATGGGTTAGATTACATGCAGTACAGGGCTCGTCAAGACCAGTCGGTCGCCGCGGTGGCGTCAGAGGACGACCACAATGAGGTGTACATGGTGGTCAAGGCGCCGACGCCAAGCAACCATGCAAGACCTATCGTTTTGGATGAAGACGGCAAAGAGGAGATTGGGATGGTGCGGTGGAGGCGGTGGTGGAAGACAACAAGAAGGCTACGACCCCCCGCCACTCGAAATGCCTCCAAGGTCGCCACGTCTAGGACAGGTGCTTCTAAGGTAGATTTACCCCATTCCACAACCTCTTTGTACTAAAAAAATCACCGTATGAACCCTAGAATCCATTGGTTCTCTAACGAATCGAGTGCAAATCCAATTCCCCAACTCCCTTTGTATGCAATCTTCCCCCTAATGCTCGGATCGAGTCCGAAAATCCAATCTAAATCGTGAATTGAATGCAGTAAATCAACAAAAGATGGCGAGGGCTTACCGCCATTACTGATGTCCTGCCAGTGCGCCGGTGAAGCCGGTGATCGCCTTGTAGTCCGTTGCTCCGTTGCTCGCCGCCGCGATGTGGGAGTGGGAAGTGTTCAATATATGTGTTATGTGCATATTGTGTATTGGGCCCGCCTCCTAGTTCCTTGTATAGTTGAGGTCCATGGCCCACCTTTGTACATCATATATATGTGCCTATGCACAAAGAGCAATACATCGTGCAATTCACATATTCTACATGGTATCAGATGTTTAGGTTCTAAACCCTAGCCTTCCGTTGCCGCCGCCGCCGCGTGCCTCCTCCCGCACTGCCGCCACCGCCACCACCACGTCGCCGCCGCCCGTGCGTGCCTCCCGCGCCGGTTGCCGCCGCCGCATGCCTCCTCTACATCGCTGTCGCTGCCGTCCCTGCCACAGCCGTTGCTGCTCCCTCGCTCGATCGCTCCTCCCGATCGTTGAACCGAGCTCGTCAGGGCAGCCCGCCCGCGCGTCGATCTCCCGCATCGCCACCCAGCCTGCCCGCGCGTCGATCTCCCACACCAGCCGCCCGCATTGCTGCATCCATCCCGCATCACCAGCCAGCCCGCCCGCGCATTGATCTCCCGTGCCAGCCGCCCGCATCGCTGCATCTACCCCGCATCGGCAACCAGCCCACATCGCTGCATCGATCCGCCAGCCCGCCCGCGCATCGCCTAACTCGCTAGCCTCCATCGCTTGCCCGCATCGCTGCAGTCGCTCGATCCCGCATTGCCACCTGCCCGGGCGCCACTCCCGACCGCGCATCACATCGCCTACCGCCAGCCGCGTCGCCGGCCGCGAGCCACGTCGCTAGCCGCCACCATCTGCGCGCCTCTCGCGCCACCCGCCGCCGTTGTCGGACCATCGATGGCGTCAACCGGCCCGTCCGCCGCCGCCTCTGCCATCCCGTGATGTCTACTACACAACCTTCTTCTTGTAGACGTTGTTGGGCCTGCAAGTGCACAGGTTTGTAGGACAGTAGCAAATTTCCCTCAAGTGGATGACCTAAGGTTTATCAATCCGTGGGAGGTGTAGGGTGAAGATGGTCTCTCTCAAACAACCCTGCAACCAAATAACAAAGAGTCTCATGTGTCCCCAACACACCCAATACAATGGTAAATTGTATAGGTGCACTAGTTTGGCGAAGAGATGGTGATACAAGTGCAATATGGATAGTAGATATAGGTTTTTGTAATCTGAAATTATAAAAACAGCAAGGTAACTAATGATAAAGGTGAGCGTAAACGGTATTGCAATGGTAGGAAACAAGGCATAGGGTTCATACTTTCACTAGTGCAAGTTCTCTCAACAATAATAACATAACTGGATCATATAGCTATCTCTCACATGCAACAAAGAGTCACTCCAAAGCCACTAATAGCGGAGAACAAACGAAGAGATTATGGTAGGGTACAAAACCACCTCAAAGTTATTCTTTCGGATCAATCTATTCAAGAGTTCATACTAGAATAACACCTTAAGACGCAAATCAACCAAAACCCTAATGTCACCTAGATACTCCATTGTTACCTCAAGTATCCGTGGGCATGATTATACAATATGCATCACACAATCTCAGATTCATCTATTCAACCAATGCAAAGTACTTCAAAGAGTGCCCCAAAGTTTCTATCGGAGAGTCAAGACGAAAACGTGTGCCAACCCCTATGCATAGGTTCATGGGCGGAACCCGCAAGTTGATCACCAAAACATACATCTAGTGGCACGTGATATCCCATTGTCACCACAGATAAACACGGCAAGACATACATCAAGTGTTCTCAAATCCTTAAAGACTCAATTCGACAAGACAACTTCAAAGGTAAAACTCAATCCATTACAAGAGAGTAGAGGGGGAGAAACATCATAAGATCCAACTATAATAGCAAAGCTCGCGATACATCAAGATCGTGCCATAGAGAGAACACGAGAGAGAGAGAGAGAGATCAATCACATAGCTACTAGTACATACCCTCAGCCCCGAGGGTGAACTACTCCCTCCTCGTCATGGATAGCGCCGGGATGATGAAGATGGCCACCGGTGAGGGATTCCCCCTCCGGCAGGGTGCCAGAACGGGCTCCGGAGAGGTTTTTGGTGGCTACAGAGGCTTGCAGCGACGGAACTCCCGATCTATCTTCGTCTTTGATGTTTTTAGGGTACGTGGACTTATATAGGCGAAAGAAGTTTGTCGGGGGAGCCTCGAGGGGCCCAGGAGACAGGGGCGTGCCCAGGTGGGTGGGCGCGCCCTCCTATCTACTGGCTTCCTCGAGCCTTCCCTGGCTTGAACTCCAAGTCTCCCGGATCATATCCTTTCCAAAAATCACGCTCCCGAAGGTTACATTCCGTTTGGACTCCGTTTGATATTCCGTTTCTTCGAAATACTGAAACATGCAATAAAACAGCAATATGGGTTGGGCCTCCGGTTAGTAGGTTAGTCCCAAAAGTAATATAAAAGTGTATAATAAAGCCCGTAAACATCCAAATATATAATAAAATAGCATGAATGCTTCATAAATTATAGATACGTTGGAGACGTATCAGCATCCCCAAGCTTAATTCCTACTCGTCCTCGAGTAGGTAAATGAGAAAAGAAAAAATTTATGAAGTGTGAATGCTAGAAGGTGCACAAGTTTGATCAATGATAATTTCAATCACCTTTTCTAACATGGTTATATGTCATAACAGTAGTTCATCTCATAAAACTGTTGGGGAACGTAGCAAAAATTCAAAATTTTCTATGCATCACCAAGATCAATCTATGGAGATACTAGCAACGAGAGATAGGGGAGTGCATCCTCATACCCTTGAAGATTGCGATGTGGAAGCATTACAAGAACGCGGATGAAGGAGTCGTACTCGTAGCGATTCAAATCGCGGTTGATTCCGATCTAAGCGCCGAACAACGGCACCTCCGCGTTCAACACACGTGCAGCCCGATGACGTCTCCCGTGCCTTGATCCAGCAAGGGGAGAGGGAGAGGTTGGGGAAAGCTCCGTCCAGTAGCAGCACGATGGCATGGTGGTGGTGGAGGAGCGTGGCACTCCAGCAGGGCTTCGCCAAGCACTGCAAGAGACGAGGAGGGAGGGGTAGGGCTGCGCCAAGAGGGAGATGTTCTCATGTGTATGGCAGCCTCAAACCGCCACTATATATAGGGGGAAGGGAGGGGCTGCGCCCCCACCTAGGTTTCCACCCCTAGGGGTGGCGGCCAGCCCTAGATCCCATCTAGGGGGTGGCCAAGGGGGAGAGAGAGGGGGGCGCACCACTAGGTGGGCCTTAGGCCCATCTGAGCCTAGGGTTCCCCCTTTTTCCCTTCTCTCTTTGCCTTGGGCCCTGGTGGGGGGGGGGGCGCACCAGCCCACCTGGGGCTGGTCCCCTCCCACACTTGGCCCATGCAGCCCTCTGGGGCCGGTGGCCCCACCTGGTAGACCCCCGGGACCCTCCCGGTGGTCCCGGTACATTACCGATAGCACCCGAAACTTTTCCGGTGACCAAAACAGGACTTCCCATATATAAATCTTTACCTCCGGACCATTCCGGAACTCCTCGTGACGTCCGGGATCTCATCCGGGACTCCGAACAACATTCGGTAACCACGTATATCTATTCCCTATAACCCTAGCGTCATCGAACCTTAAGTGTGTAGACCCTACGGGTTCGGGAACCATGCAGACATGACCGAGACAACTCTCCGGCCAATAACCAACAGCGGGATCTGGATACCCATGTTGGCTCCCACATGTTCCACGATGATCTCATCGGATGAACCACGATGTCAAGGATTCAATCAATCCCGTATACAATTCCCTTTGTCTACCGGTATAGTACTTGCCCGAGATTCGATCGTCGGTATCCCGATACCTTGTTCAATCTCGTTACCGGCAAGTCTCTTTACTCGTTCCGTAACACATCATCCCGTGATCAACTCCTTGGTCACATTGTGCACATTATGATGATGTCCTACGAGTGGGCCCAGAGATACCTCTCCGTTACACGGAGTGACAAATCCCAGTCTCGATTCGTGCCAACCCAACAGACACTTTCGGAGATACCCGTAGTGCACCTTTATAGCCACCCAGTTACGTTGTGACGTTTGGCACACCCAAAGCATTCCTACGGTATCCGGGAGTTGCACAATCTCATGGTCTAAGGAAATGATACTTGACATTAGAAAAGCTTTAGCAAACGAACTACACGATCTCGTGCTATGCTTAGGATTGGGTCTTGTCCATCACATCATTCTCCTAATGATGTGATCCCATTATCAATGACATCCTATGTCCATGGTCAGGAAACCATAACCATCTATTGATCAACGAGCTAGTCAACTAGAGGCTCACTAGGGACATGTCGTGGTCTATGTATTCACACATGTATTATGGTTTCCAGTTAATACAATTATAGCATGAACAATAGACAATTATCATGAACAAGGAAATATAATAATAACCATTTTATTATTGCCTCTAGGGCATATTTCCAATAGTCACCCACTTGCACTAGAGTCAATAATCTAGTTCACATCATTATGTGATTGCATTGAATCCAACACCCATGGTGTTTGATTATATCTCGCTTGTGAGAGAGGTTTATTAGTCAATGGGTCTGAACTTTTCAGCTCCATGTGTGCTTTACAAATATCTATGTCATCTCCTAGATGCAGCTACCACGCGCTATTTGGAACTATTCCAAATAACTGCTCTACTATACCAATCCGGTCTGCTTCTTAGAGTCACCCAGATTAGTGTCAGAGTTTGCATCGGCGTAACCCTTTACGATGAACTGTTTTACCACCTCCATAATCGAGAAAATTCCTTAGTCCACTAGTTACTAAGGATAAGTTTGACCGCTGTCATGTGATCCATTCTTGGATCACTCTTGTACCCCTTGATTGACTCATGGCAAGGCACACTTCAGGTGCAGTACACAGCATAGCATACTGTAGATCCTATGTCTGAAACATAGGGGACGACCTTCGCCCATTCTCTCTCTTCTACCGTGGTTAGGTCTTGAGTCTTACTCAATACTCACACCTTATAACACAGCCAAGAACTCCTTCTTTGCTGATCTATTTTGAACTCCATCAAAAACTTGACGTGGTGCATACTCATTTGAAAGTACTATCAAGCGATTTTGATCTATCCTTATAGATCTTGATGCTCAATGTTCAAGCAGTTTAATCCAGGTTTTCCATTGAAAAACACTTTTCAAATAACCCTATATGCTTTCCAGAAATTCTACATCATTTCCGATCAACAATATGTCAACAACATATACTCATCAGAAATGATATAGTGCTCCCACTCACTTCTTTGGAAATACAAGTTTCTCATAAACTTTGTATAAACAGAAAATCTTTGATCATCTCATCAAAGCGTATATTCCAACTCCGAGATTCTTACTCCAGTCCTTAGAAGGATTGCTAGAGCTTTGAATACTTGTTAGCATCTTTTAGGATTGACAAAACCTTCTGGTTGTATCACATACAAACTTTCCTCAAGAAAATCGTCGAGGAAACAATGTTTTGGCATCCTATCTGCAAGATTTCATAAATAATGCAGTAACTACTAATATAATTCCAACAAACTCTTAGCATCACTACGAGTGAGAAAGTCTCATCGTAGTCAACTCCTTGAACTTGTCAGAAAACATCTTAGCGACAAGTCGAGCTTTCGTAATGGTGACACTTACCATCATTGTCTGTCTTCCTTTTAAAATCCATTTGTACTCAACAGCCTTACGACCATCGAGTAGTTCTTCCAAAGTCTATACTTTGTTTTCATACATGGATCCTCTCTTGAATTTTATGGCCTCGAGCCATTCGTCGCAATCCGGGCCCACCATCGCTTCTCCATAGCTCGTAGGTTCATTGTTGACTAGCAACATGACCTCCAAGACAGGATTAAGTACCACTCTAAAGTAGTCCGCATCCTTGTCGACCTACGAGGTTTGGTAGTGACTTGATCTGAAGTTTCATGATCACTATCATTGGCTTCCACTTCAATTGGTGTAGGCGCCATAGGAACAACTTCCTATGCCCTGCTACACACTAGTTGAAGTGATGGTTCAATAACCTCATCAAGTCTCCACCATCCTCCCACTCAATTCTTTCAAGAGAAACTTTTCCTCGAGAAACGACCCAATTCTAGAAACAATCCCTTTTGCTTCCGGAACTGAGACATGAGGTATACCCAACTGTTTTGGGTGTCCTATGAAGATGCATTTATCCGCTTTGGGTTCGCGCTTATCAGGCTAAAACTTTTCACATAAGCGTTGCAGCCCCAAACTTTTAAGAAGCAACAACTTAGGTTTCTCTAAACCATTGTTCATATGGTGTCGTCTTAACGGAATTGCATGGTGCCCTATTTAAAGTGAATGTGGTTGTATCTAATGCCTAACCCATAGACGATAGTAGTAATTCGATAAGAGACATCATGGCATGCATCATATCCAATAGGGTGCAGTTATCATGTTCGGACACACCATCACACTATGGTGTTCCAGGCGGTATTAGTTGTGAAACAATTTCCACAATGTCTTAATTGTGTGCCAAACTCGTAACTCAGATATTCATCTCTATGATCATATCATAGACATTTTATCCTCTTGTCACGACGATCTTCAACTTCACTCTGAAATTACTTGAACCTTTCAATAATTCAGATTTGTGTTTCATCAAGTAAACATACTCAGAATCTACTCAAATCATCTGTGAAGTAAGAACATAACGATATCCACTGCGTGCCTCAACACTCATTAGACTGCACACATCAAAATGTATTACTTCCAACAAGTTGCTTTCTTGTTCCATCTTACTGAAAACGAGGCTTTCAGTCATCTTGCCTATGTGGTATGATTTGCATGTCTCAAGTGATTCCAAATCAAGTGAGCCCAAACGTTCCATCTGCATGGAGTTTCTTCATGCCTATATACCAATAGACATGGTCCACATGTCTCAATCTTTTCAAAAATGAGTGAGTCCAAAGATCCATCAACATGGAGCTTCTTCATGCGTTTTATACCAATATGACTCAAGTGGCAGTGCCACAAGTATGTGGTACTATCATTACTATCTTATACCTTTTGGCATGAACATGTGTATCACTACGATCGAGATTCAATAAACCATTTATTTTAGGTGCGAGACCATTGACGGTATTATTCAAATAAACAGAGTAACCATTATTCTCCTTAAATGAATAACCATATTGCGATAAACATGATCCAATCATGTCTATGCTCAATGCAAACACCAAATAACAATTATTTAGGTTTAACACCAATCTCGATGGTAGAGGGAGCATGCGATGCTTATCACATCAACCTTGGAAACACTTCCAACACACATCGTCATCTCACCTTTAGCTAGTCTCCATTTGTTCCGTAGCTTTTATTTCGAGTTACTAACACTTAGCAACCGAACCGGTATCTAATACCATGGTGCTACTAGGAGTACTAGTAAAGTACACATTAATATAATGTATATCCAATATACTTCTATCGACCTTGCTAGCCTTCTCATCTACCAAGTATCTAGGGTAGTTCTGCTTCAATGACTGTTCCCCTCATTACAGAAGCACTTAGTCTCGGGTGGGTTCAAACTTTGGGTTTCTTCACTAGAGCAGCAACTGATTTGCCGTTTCATGAAGTATCCCTTCTTGCCCTTGCCCTTCTTGAAACTAGTGGTTTCACTAACCATCAACAATTGATGCTCCTTCTTGATTTCTACTTTCGTGGTGTCAAACATCGCGAATATTTCAAGGATCATCATATCTATCCCTGATATGTTATAGTTCATCACGAAGCTCTAGCAGCTTGGTGGCAATGACTTTGGAGAAACATCACTATCTCATCTGGAAGATTAACTCCCACTCGATTCAAGTGATTGTGGTACTCAGACAATCTGAGCACAAGCTCAACGATTGAGCTTTTCTCCCTTAGTTTGCAGGCTAAGAAACTCGTCGGAGGTCTTATACCTCTTGACATGGGCACGAGCCTGAAATCCCAATTTCAGCCCTCGAAACATCTCATATGTTCCGCGACGTTTCGAAATCGTCTTCGGTGCCTCAACTCTAAACCGTTTAACATTACTGAACTATCACATAGTTATCAAAACATGTATGTCAGATCTTCGCAACATCCACAGACGACGTTCGAGGTTCAGCACACCGAGCGGTGCATTAAGGACATAAGCCTTCTACGAAGCAACGAGGACAATCCTCAGTTTACGGACCTAGTCCGCATAATTGCTACTATCAACTTTCAACTGAATTTTTCTCTAGGAACATATCTAAAACAGTAGAACTAAAGCGCGAGCTACAACATAATTTGCAAAAACCTTTTTGACTATGTTCAGGATAATTAAGTTCATCTTATGAACTCCCACTCAGATAGACATCCCTCTAGTCATCTAAGTGATACATGATCCGAGTCAACTAGGCCGTGTCTGATCATCACGTGAGACGGACTAGTCATCATCGGTGAACATCTTCATGTTGATCGTATCCACTATACGACTCATGTTCGACCTTTCGGTCTCTTGTGTTCCGAGGCCATGTCTGTACATGCTAGGCTCGTCAAGTCAACCTAAGTGTTTCGCGTGTGTAAATCTGGCTTACACCCGTTGTATGTGAACGTTAGAATCTATCACACCCGATCATCACGTGGTGCTTCGAAACAACGAACTTTCGCAACGGTGCACAGTTAGGGGGAACACTTTCTTGAAATTATTATGAGGGATCATCTTATTTACTACCGTCGTTCTAAGCAAATAAGATGCATAAACATGATAAACATCACATGCAATCAAATAGTGACATGATATGGCCAATATCATTTTGCTCCTTTTGATCTCCATCTTCGGGGCTCCATGATCATCATCGTCACCGGCATGACACCATGATCTCCATCATGATCTCCATCGTGTCTTCATGAAGTTGTCTCGCCAACTATTACTTCTACTACTATGGCTAATGGTTAGCAATAAAGTAAAGTAATTACATGGTGTTATCATTGACACGCAGGTCATACAATAAATAAGACAACTCCTATGGCTCCTGCCGGTTGTCATACTCATCGACATGCAAGTCGTGATTCCTATTACAAGAACATGATCAATCTCATACATCACATATATCATTCTTCACATTCTTTTGGCCATATCACATCACATAGCATACCCTGCAAAAACAAGTTAGACGTCCTCTAATTGTTGTTGCATGTTTTACGTGGCTGCTATGGGTTTCTAGCAAGAATGTTTCTTACCTACGCAAAGCCACAACGGTGATATGCCAATTGCTATTTACCCTTCATAAGGACCCTTTTCATCGAATCCGATCCGACTAAAGTGGGAGAGACTGGCACCCGCTAGCCACCTTATGCAACAAGTGCATGTCAGTCGGTGGAACCTGTCTCACGTAAATGTACGTGTAAGGTCGGTCCGGGCCGCTTCATCCCACAATGCCGCCGAATCAAGATAGGACTAGTAACGGTAAGCAAATTGTACAAACCATCGCCCACAACTACTTGTGTTCTACTCGTGCAAAGAATCTACGCAATAGACCTAGCTCATGATGCCACTGTTGGGGAACGTAGCAGAAATTCAAAATTTTCTACGCATCACCAAGATCAATCTATGGAGATACTAGCAACGAGAGATAGGGGAGTGCATCTTCATACCCTTGAAGATCGCGATGCGGAAGCGTTACAAGAACGCGGATGAAGGAGTCGTACTCGTAGCGATTCAGATCGCGGTTGATTCCGATCTAAGCACCGAACAACGGCACCTCCGCGTTCAACACACATGCAGCCCGATGACGTCTCCCGTGCCTTGATCTAGCAAGGCAAGAGGGAGAGGTTGGGGAAGACTCCGTCCAGCAGTAGCACGACAGCGTGGTGGTGGCGGAGGAGCGTGGAACTCCAGCAGGGCTTCGCCAAGCACCGCAAGAGACGAGGAGGGAGAGGGGTAGGGCTGCGCCAAGAGGGAGATGTTCTCATGTGTATGGCAGCCCCAAACCGCCACTATATATAGGGGAAGGGAGGGGCTGCGCCCCCATCTAGGTTTCCACCCCTAGGGGTGGTGGCCAGCCCTAGATCCCATCTAGGGGGGCGGCCAAGGGGGAGAGAGAGGGGGGCGCACCACTAGGTGGGCCTTAGGCCCATCTGAGCCTAGGGTTCCCCCTTTTTCCCTTCTCTCTTTGCCTTGGGCCCTGGTGGGGGGGGGCGCACCAGCCCACCTGGGACTGGTCCCCTCCCACACTTGGCCCATGCAGCCCTCTGGGGCCGGTGGCCCCACCTGGTAGACCCCCGGGACCCTCCCGGTGGTCCCGGTACATTACCGATAGCACCCGAAACTTTTCCGGCGACCAAAACAGGACTTCCCATATATAAATCTTTACCTCCGGACCATTCCGGAACTCCTCGTGACATCCGAGATCTCATCCGGGACTCCGAACAACATTCGGTAACCACGTATATCTATTCCCTATAACCCTAGCGTCATCGAACCTTAAGTGTGTAGACCCTACGGGTTCGGGAACCATGCAGACATGACCGAGACAACTCTCCGACAAATAACCAACAGCGGGATATGGATACCCATGTTGGCTCCCACATGTTCCACGATGATCTCATCGGATGAACCACGATGTCAAGGATTCAATCAATCCCGTATACAATTCCCTTTGTCTATCGGTATAGTACTTGCCCGAGATTCGATCGTCGGTATCCCGATACCTTGTTCAATCTCGTTACCGGCAAGTCTCTTTACTCGTTCCATAACACATCATCCCGTGATCAACTCCTTGGTCACATTGTGCACATTATGATGATGTCCTATAGAGTGGGCCCAGAGATACCTCTCCGTTACAGTAAAGTAAAAGATAGGCCCTTCGCAGAGGGAAGCAGAGGTTGTCATGCACTTTTAGGGTTGGATGCACAAGGTCTTAATGTGGATGAACGTCAATTTATATTGCCACTTGTATATGGACCTTTATTATGCAGTCCGTCGCTTTTATTGCTTCCATAACAAGATCGTATAAAGCTATTTTCTTCACACCAAAAGATCATACATATTTAGAGAGCAATTTTTATTGCTTGCACCGATGACAACTTACTTGAAGGATCTTACTCAATCTATAGGTAGGTATGGTGGACTCTCATTGCAAAACTAGGTTTAAGGATATTTGGAAGCACAAGTAGTATCTCTACTTGGTGCAAGAAATTTTGGCTAGCATGAGGGGGAAAGGCAAGCTCAACATGTTTGAATGATCCATGACAATATACTTTAACTGAGATGTGCGAAAACATAACCCACTACGTTGTCTTCCTTGTCCAACATCAACTCTTTAGCATGTCATACTTAATGAGTGCTCCCAATTATAAAAGATGTCTAGGATAGTGTATTTATATATGAAATCTCTCTTCCTTCAATATTCTTTCATGAATTGTTCAAATGACCAATACAATGCTTGCTAACCTTCAATAAATTTACAACCTCTACTTCTTAGATGTGAAGACATAACTCCCCATGGGATAAGCAAATGAGACATATATAATTTCAGATTTATGACAATCAACTATTTCAACCATTTACTCATAGGATATAAGTGAAGCACACGAGTAAATGACAAACTACTCCAACAAGATATAAGTGAAGATCAATGAGTAGCTAAATAATTATGTAACTATGCGAAGACTCTCTCTCATTTAATAATTTCAGATCTTGGTATTGTATTCAAACAGCAAGCAAAACAAAATAAAATGGCATTGCAAGGATAGCACAAGTCATGTGAAGAAGCAAAAACTTAGGTTCAACCGATACTAACCGAGTGGTTGAAGAAGAAAGGTGGGATGCCTATCGGGGCATCCCCAAGCTTAGATGCTTGATACTTCTTGAAATATTATCTTGGGGTGCCTTGGGAATCCCCAAGCTTGAATTTTTGTGCCTCTTTAATTCCTCTCATATCGTGGTTTCTCTTTTTATCAAAAGCTTCATCCACACCAAACTCAACAAGAACTCGTGAGATAGGTTAGTATAAACCAATGCAAAACCTTATCATTTTCTACTGTAACAAATCACTAAAATTATTATTCAACATTGCATATTAAATTCCTCTGCATATTTAATACTCCTATCCTCAAATAGAATCATTAAACAAGCAAACATAACAGCAATCTGCCAAAACAGTACAGTCTGTAAAGAATGCAAGAGTATCAATACTTACCTAACTGCAAAAATTAAGAAATAAAATTCCCGCTGTAGTAAATTTATCATAGATCATTATGCAGAAAATTTCAACATTATATCATGCCCTGACTTTTCTAGGGAATTTTTGCAACAGCGGTAAACTTTCTGTTTTCAAACAGCAACAAGTATACTAGCAAAATAAGCAAGGTAAAGGCTATCCTTGACATTTTTATTGAAACTAAAGATGCAAAACATTATTCTAAATAACATCAAGCAAATACTAACAAAAGAAAATTACTCTCCAAGCAAAACACATATCATGTGGTGAATAAAAATATAGCTCCAAGTAAAGTTACCGATGAACGAAGACTAAAGAGGGGATGCCTTCCGGGGCATCCCCAAGATTAGGCTCTTGGTTGTCCTTTGAATATTACCTTGGGATGCCTTGGGCATCCCCAAGCTTAGGCTCTTGCCACTCCTTATTCCATAGTCCATCGAATCCTTACTCAAAACTTGAAAACTCCACAACACAAAACTCAACAGAAAACTCGTAAGCTCCGTTAGTATAAGAAAATAAAACCACCACTTAGGTACTGTAATGAATTCATTATAAATTCATATTGGTGTAATATCTAATTTATTCTAATTTCTCTATGGTTCATACCTTCCGATACTACTCATAGATTCATCAAAATAAGCAAACAACACATAGAAAACAGAATCTGTCAAAAACAGAACAGTCTGTAGTAATATGTATCAACCGTATACTTATGGAACTCCAAAACTCCTACCAAATTAGGAAGTCCTAAGAAATTTGTGTATCAATTCATATCAAAAATAATTAGATCACGATCATGTTTCTGTGAATTAACAAAACTAATTTACTGGGTGCAAAAGTTTATGATTTTCAGCAGGATCAACACAACTATCACCGTAAGCTATCCTAAAGGTCTTACTTGGAACTTTTGAAACAAAAGCTATAAAACATGATTACTACAGTAGCATAATCATGTGAACACACAAAAACAGTAAGGATAAATATTGGGTTGTCTCCCAACAAGCACTTTTCTTTAATGCATTTCTAGCTAGGCATGATGATGACAATGATGCTCACATAAAAGATAAGAATTGAAACATAACGGGAGCATCATGAAGCATATGACTAGCACATTTAAGTCTAGCCCACTTCCTATGCATAGGGATTTTGTGAGCAAACAACTTATGTGAACAATAATCAACTAGCATAGGAAGGTAAAACAAGCATAGCTTCAAGATTTTCAACACAGAGAGGAAACTTGATATTATTGCAATTCCAACAAGCATATATTCCTCCCTCATAATAATTTTCAGTAGCATCATGAATTAATTCAACAATATATCCAGCGCATAAAGCATTCTTTTCATGATCTACAAGCATAGAAAATTTACTACTCTCCACATAAGCAAATTTCTTCTCATGAATAGTGGTGGGAGCAAACTCAACAAAATAATTATCATGTGAGGCATAATCCAATTGAAAACTAAAATCATGATGACAAGTTTCATGGTTATCATTATTCCTAATAGCATACAAGTCATCACAATAATCATCATAGATAGCAACTTTGTTCTCATAATCAATTGGAACGTCTTCCGAAATAGTGGATTCATCACTAAATAAAGTCATGACCTCTCCAAATCCACTTTTATCAATATAATCATCATAAATAGGAGGCATGCTTTCATCACAATAAATATTCTCATCAAAACTTGGGGGACTAAATTTATCATATTCATCAAACATAGCTTCCCCAAGCTTGTGGCTTTGCATATTATTAGCATCATGGATACTCAAGGAATTCATACTAACAACATTGCAATCATGCTCATCATACAAAGATTTAGTGCCAAACATTTTATAGACTTCTTCTTCTAGCACTTGAGCACAATGTTCCTTTTCATCATACTTACGAAAGATATTAAAAAGATGAAGCGTATGAGACAAACTCAATTCCATTTTTTGTAGTTTTATTTTATAAACTAAACTAGTGATAAAACAAGAAACAAAAAGATTCAATTGCAAGATCTAAAGATATACCTTCAAGCACTCACCTCCCCGGCAACGGCGCCAGAAATTAGCTTGATGTCTACTACACAACCTTCTTCTTGTAGACGTTGTTGGGCCTGCAAGTGCACAGGTTTGTAGGACAGTAGCAAATTTCACTCAAGTGCATGACCTAAGGTTTATCAATCCGTGGGAGGCGTAGGATGAAGATGGTCTCTCTCAAACAACCCTGCAACCAAATAACAAAGAGTCTCTTGTGTCCCCAACACACCCAATACAATGGTAAATTGTATAGGTGCACTAGTTCGGCGAAGATATGGTGATACAAGTGCAATATGGATAGTAGATATAGGTTTTTGTAATCTTAAATTATAAAAACAGCAAGGTATCTAATGATAAAAGTGAGCGTAAACGGTATTGCAATGGTAGGAAGCAAGGCATAGGGTTCATACTTTCACTAGTGCAAGTTCTCTCAACAATAATAACATAACTGGATCATATAACTATCCCTCAACATGCAACAAAGAGTCACTCCAAAGCCACTAATAGCGGAGAACAAACGAAAAGATTATGATAGGGTACAAAACCACCTCAAAGTTATTCTTTCGAATCAATCTATTCAAGAGTTCGTACTAGAATAACACCTTAAGACGCAAATCAACCAAAACCCTAATGTCACCTAGATACTCCATTGTCACCTCAAGTATCTGTGGGCATGATTATACGATATGCATCACACAATCTCAGATTCATCTATTCAACCAACACAAAGCACTTCAAAGAGTGCCCCAAAGTTTCTACCGGAGAGTCAAGACGAAAACGTGTGCCAACCTGTCACACCCAATATGCGATACTATCCTAAAGAGACTCGAAGGTCCCACCAAGGATAGAACCGCATATTGAAACGCTTTTGCAAGGTGGATATCATTTCATCAAAATTACATAATAGATGGGGATACATACAAGAGGCATACAATGCCACATGAATACAACATCATACATAAGATCAACATCCGACTACGGATGAAACACAAACAGAAACTCAAATGACATCCACCCTACTAGCCCAGGCTGCCGACCTGGAACCTATCCCCTGATCGAAGAATAAGCAGAAGAAGGACTCCAAAACAAGAAAGCATCGCTCTCGCATCAAGATCATCGCATAACCTGTACCTGCAACTGTTGTTGTAGTAATCTATGAGCCACGAGGACTCAGCAATCCCATTACCATGGGTATCAAGACTAGCAAAGCTTAATGGGTAAGGAAGGGGTAAAGTGGTGAGGTTGCAGCAGCGACTAAGCATATATGGTGGCTAACATACGCAAAAGAGAGCAAGAAGAGAGCAAACGGAACGGTCGTCAACTAGTAATGATCAACAAGTGATCCTGAGCTCCTACTTACGTCAATCATAACACAGAAACCGTGTTCACTTCCCGGACTCCACCGAGAAGAGACCATCACGGCTACACACGCGGTTGATGCGTTTTACTTCGGATCTGGTGTCAAGTTATCTACAACCGGACATTAACAAATTCCCATCTGCAACATAACCGCAGGCACGGCTCTCGAAAGTTTATACCCTGCAGGGGTGTCCCAACTTAGCCCATGATAAGCTCTCGCGATCAACGAAGGATATACCTTCTCCCAGGAAGACCCGATCAGTCTCAGAATCCCGGTTTACAAGACATTTCGACAATGGTAAAACAAGACCAGCAAGACCGCCCGCTGTGCCGACAAATCCCGATAGGAGCTGCACATATCTCGTTCTCAGGGCACACCGGATGAGCAAGACGTCGGGTTCTGGTTGCCCAGGGGGCACCGGACATCGCTCGGTTCGGACCAGCATTTAGAGAAGCACTGGCCCGGGGGGTGCTAAAATAAAGATGACCCTCGGGTTGGCCGACCCAAGGGAAAGGTATAGGTGGTGGTGAAGCAAATGGTAAAACCAAGGTTGGGCCTTGCTGGAGGAGTTTTATTCAAAGCGAACTGTCAAGGGGGTCCCATAAATCACCCGACCGCGTAAGGAACGCAAAATCCGGGAACATAACACCGGTATGACGGAAACTAGGGCGGCAAGAGTGGAACAAAACACCAGGCATAAGGCCGAGCCTTCCACCCTTTACCAAATATATAGATGCATTAATAATATAAAAGAGATATTGTGATATCCCAACATAACCCTGTCCACCATGGAGCAATCTTCAACTTCACCTGCAACTAACAACGCTATAAGAGGGGCTGAGCAAAGCGGTAACATAGCCAAACAACGGTTTGCTAGGAAGGGTGTCAAAGGTTAGAGGTTCATGGCAATTTGGGGAGGCTTGAAGAACAAGTTATAGGAAGCGCAGCATAGCGATAGAACGAAGCAACTAGCATAGCAATGATAGTAGTGAGATCCAGGGTAGCGGTCATCTTGCCTGAAATCCCGCTAGGAAGAAGAACGAGTCCATGAAGAAGATGAAGCCACGAAGACGAACCACACGTAGACGAACGAATCCTCACGATCGCAACGAAACGGGAAATATCGAGAAGAAGCACACAACATAGTAAACACACCACACATAGACAAGGCATGATGCACAACAAGCATGATGCATGACAAAGCTACATGAAGCTACTCATGGCAAGAGATGATGCAAACAAGAACAACACATCAAGGCAAGTTTAAATGAGGACGGGAACACCATATAACAATTCCGGTAAGTCCTCATATGCAAATTTCGAAATTGGTCCAGATCTGAATAAACATTATGTTCAAGTTGTTAAACAGCAAGTTAAGATGCACCAAGATGATCTACACGAAATTCTAGTCAAGTTACATATAAAGTTCATTAGATTTGGATCTACGGCCTAGAAGATATGAGCAAAACAAGTTAAACATGGCATTGATGCATAATGCATACAAACATCAAGCACACACCTCAAAACATGGATGCAATATGATAATATGGAACTACATGCAAAAACAAGCAAGTTTCATATAGAGCACACTCAAAACGGAGCAACGGTGCAACACATACACCCTATACAAGTCATAACAACAATCTGTCCATAACAGCAACTAGGCATCTTACAAGCATCAAAACAACAAGCTACAGCACCCCAACATAATAACAAAAGGCATCAGCATGAAGTACAGGTAAAGCACAACAAAACATGAACACTGAGCTAACTCCAGAAACTACTAGAACATGCTCAAAAAGACATGGAAAGATTGCAAATAATAACAGTTTCAGACTTAGCAGAAACAACATCAGGTTGCAATGTTTAGAGATCTCAAACAACATGTTACAGGAACTTATAATGGCAAACAAGGGCATGGCATGAATCTACTACATGCATAGAACAAAAGACCCTTACTGACCATAAGCCAAAAAGGCACAGAAAATATGATGGCACCCATGTAAACATGGCAAGTTATATGACAGATTCAAACATGGCAGGAACAACAATAAGTAGGCATGTTGGTGAGCTTGAACCACTCACCACAGAGAAATACATGGCATGGCAATGCAACCAAAAGTAAGAAGACATGTTTGTGAAGCTATAAATGGCAAGAGTAAGGTCATAGAGTGCATGGATTACTAGCAAACAATCATGGAAACATTAAACTTAATGTTAACAGGCTGACAACAACATCATTTAGTAACTTTGGAGCAAGATAACAACAAGCTACAGCAGGCTATAATTGAAACCAGGGGCATGAATGGATAGACCAAGACATGTATAACAAAACATCCTTAGTGAACATCTCCAGAATAATACACGAAATGACTTGTAGCATCAGGTTAGCATAGCAACAAAATATAACAGAATCAGCCTAGCAAAACAGTAACAGCAAGTACCCTCCTTAACAAGCTTGATGCACTCAGCACACAACTCACAAAAATACATGGATGGCACCTCTGGAAAGATGGCATAGCATAGATCAAAACACATGTAGGCATCAACCTCATAGGATGCACACATCAAACATGGCAAAAATGACAAATGAGCATGTTATAACAGTTTCAGCAGATTAACATCAACATGCACTCTTCCAACAGCATTTCGGGCATCAAGATGAGCTCAAATTAAAATGATGCAATGGAATGAAATGAAGTACTCGTCGAGGCGAACAATTTGACATATTACACACACAAAACGGAGCTATGGATGCAGAGATACAAAGCGATGAACATGGCATGATTATGCTAAAATATACGGGACTTAGGCAAAATATCACCTCCGGATCTGGGGTTGACCCGGGCGCAGATTAAGAGGTTCGCCGGAGACGTGCGTGGGGGGCGCCGGAGATGGCCGGGGAGGAGGCCGACGATGCAGATCCGAGGCGGGTCCGGCCGGATCTCGCCGGATCCGGGCGCGGACCCCGAGGAGCGGCCGGGCGGAGGCGGCCACGGCGGGGAGGCGGCGCTGGAGGCGCTGGCCGGCGCGGGGGCGGCGGCGGCCACCGGCGGCCGGAGGCCGCGGGCGCGGGGGAGGCCCGGGCCGAGGCAGGGCGCTGGCAAGCGGCCCGGTCGGCGGCGAGCTCCGCGGCCGGCGGGTCGACGAGGCGGGAAGGCGAGGCGGCGGGGTCCGGCGCCGGCGGGCGGTGGGCGGCGCCGACGAGGACGGGCGGCTACGGGGGGCGGGAGCCGGGCGGTGCGCGGGAGGCGGCGGCGGCGCGCGGGCCGCGCGGGCCGGCTGCGGGCCCCGCGGGCCGCGGCGGCGCGGGTGGCGGCGTGCCACGTGGCAGGCGCGGGTTGGACCGGGCGGCGGCGCGGACGTGTCAGGCCGTCGGCGGACATGTCCGACGGCGCGGAAGAGGAGGAGGCTAGGGTTAGGGGGGATTAGACCGCGAATTCGGGGGAGGGGGACTAATTTATAGGTAGAGGGAGCTAGGAGAGTCCAAATGGGGAGAGGTTTTCGCTCACACGATCGTGATCAAACGACCGAGAGCATGGAGGGGAGTTTGCTGGGCTTTGGGCCACTTTGGAAGGGGTGTTGGGCTGCACACAAGAGGCCTTTGCGGTTACCCGGTTAACCGTTAGAGTATCAAACGGACTCCAAATGGCACGAAACTTGACAAGCGGTCTACCAGTGCTATACCAAGGACGCTTGGCAAACCTCGGGCCATTCCGAGAAAGTTTAACACCCGCACAAAAAAGAGAGGCAAAAGGGGGCGTCGGATGACATAGGAGCGCCAGATTGCAAAACGGACAATGGGGAAAATGCTCGGATGCATGAGATGAACACGTATGCAAAATGAAATGCACATGATGACATGATAAAATGCAACACGCAAGCAAATGACATGGCAAAGACAACGAATAACTGGCGAACACCTGGCGCATCGAATCCGGGGCGTTACAACACTCCTCCACTAACAAGAGATCTCGTCCTGAGATCTTAGGACCGAGACAGAAGGGAAAAAGGGAAGAGGTGAACCAAGAACTCAAGAGAAGAAGCAAAGAATCGAGAGCACTCGAGAAGAAGGGAGGGACGACGAGAATGACGGGAATTGAAAGCTCACGGAATCAGATAGACTATGAAAACACTCGTTCTAACCGGAGTGGTTAGAATGAGAAAAGAAACGGATAGGACTGAAAGGATTTAGGTAGCACTCCGGCTGAAAATGGGAGGATTAGAACGAACTTGAGAGGATGGAATGATACTTGATGAAGACATGACACAAGACCTCCGGAAAGAATTGAAAGAGTTGAATGAAAAGAACTGAGAAGAAAATGACAACTTGTGCCACGAATTAAATTGAAAGCAACCTTAGAAGAAAGGATTGAACGGAGTTGTTGAGAAAAATCAACAACGAAAAGAATAAGCTTGTCGTGGACTTATGGATAACATCCCAAAATTATGAGGTGATCTCCGACCACAAGCGGAAATGATTGGATAGCTGAGAAGAACGAAGAAATGCAAAACTCCACTTCAAAAGAATACGGAGAATTAATTATGCTTCGAGATGCGAGAAGAGAAGATACTAGAACTCCTTGAACAAGAATCTTGATGAACTCTTGAAAGAATGAATTAAATCATGAAGAACCACCATGAAGAACTCCGGCAAACAAAAGGATTAAATAAACGAAGGTTGAAAAGAACAAGATAAGCCTTGTGATGATTTAGATGGAGGTTCCGACGAGATGGCCAAGGAAATTTGAACTCCGGAAAAGAAAAGATGAAAACACTTGGAACTAGAATTTATTCATTAAGAACAAACTCTGAAGAAAAAGGATTAATCACTTGGATGAAATAAGAATAAGATTTATTGTATGCTTATCCTTCATCAAATTAAATTGATGACAAGCAATGGACTTTGCATACTACTTATTCTTCTTGAAAAGGATTAAGGGGGGTATAACACAAACTTGAGAAGGTCTTCATGAATCACCGGCAGGATTGGAAAGAATGACTGGATTAAAATGATAAACAAGGAAAATTATCTTGAGCGAACTACCGTAAGAATTCGAAAATGACTGACGAAAAAGGATGAATCACCGGGAAGAATTAGCAGAACAAATATGCTAGAGGGGATTTAGATGCAAAAGAATAAAGAGATCATGAGCTGATTATGAATACTTGAACGAAGCACCGGAAGAATATTGAAACGACCGAAGGGGCACAAACGTAGAATAATTGGAGAACGAATTCTAAAACTTATGTCGGTGTACTAAAGTAGGGGTACCTTAGTATCCCGAACTTGTGCACGGGCAGTCGCAGCGCCCCGCGGCAAGGCTTGCCGGACGTCCGCCAAGATCCTCCGTGGCGACTATTGATGCCATTCAAGAACAAAGTGTGTTAACTGAGAAGTCAAGGCCCCGGCAAGAGGAGCTTGCCGGGAAGGACAAGACCCCAGCAAGAGGAGCTTGCCGGGAAGGCAAACAAAGAAATTTGCCGCAACGCGCCGCGCGTCCCGGCGAGACCCGACGAGCGACAAGCTCTCGGATGCGGCAAGACAACGACCGCGGCAAGGCGCTTGCCGCGGCGAAGCCACCACTCTGCGCCCATGCTCCAGCGCATCCATCGACGTGTCGCCACAGGACCGTTCCAGGCGCACGTGGCAGGAAGCTGTGCATCCAAGCGGTGCGAGGTGGCAAGTGGAGATGACGAGAAGGCCATCGTGGCAAGCGGTGGCGCCCCAAACGGTCGTTTTCTACACTGTTTGGGCGATCCGACGGGCATTAAATGCCCTTGTCCCCTGCCGTCAGAGTTAGGTAGGGTGCACAGTAGAGGCAGTTGTACCAACCCCTCTTTTTACATTTGTACCCCTCTCTGCGTTGCCACCTGTCGGTGACCTCTTTAGCCTATAAAAGGAGGCCCATGCGCAACGTAGAGGAGGTTCGACTCCTTCGAAACTATAGAATGCTCACGCTCTTGAGCAAGAACATAATACCACCACAAAGCAGCAGTAGGAGTTTTATCTCTCCGGAGAGCTCCGAAGCTGGGTAAAATCCCTCGCGTGTGTTGCCTCGATCTGCTCTTCGTGCGCCCTCCGCTCCCTGCCGGACCGAGAAGGGGCCCTGCCCCATAGGTGTTCGTTTCCCACGACATCTTTGGCGCGCCAGGTAGGGGGCGTCGAGGTTGTGCGAATCTGATCCGGTGTTCGTGCGCGCTACATCATCATCTTCATCGACATGCCACCGAAGAAGAAGGCTTCGGAGGTGGTTGGTCCGTCCGCGTCGATCCCACCGCCACAGGAGCAAACGGGCGGTGGGGTAGACGTCGGCGGAGGAACGGGCGCCGACGGGAGGACTCACATTGTCACCAGATCCAAGGACAAGGCCCCGCAAACTTCGGCGTCCGTGCATGCACCGCATCCCTCTCAGGAGGCGCGGGATCGACAACGCCATGGTGCTCCTAGCACCGTGCTCGCGTTAGAATAAGGCCAAGCTGGCGGATCACAGGACGCTCCAGGCCAACATGCACGCCAACATGTTGGCGCGAGCGCGGCACGGTCGCCTGGACGAGATGTTGCTCCTTCTAACACTGTTAGAAGTTTGAGCATATCCCGCTCCTCGCGTCCTTCGCCCCCGCCACCGAAAACCCCAGAAGAAGCGTTGGCTCGAGCCCAACTGCTCCTAGACTACCCTCCAGCGCCGGACAAGATCGACGATTGGAGGATCACCATTCAGAGCCTCATCGGCTTTGCCAACGGCGACAAGCCCCGGCAACCAAGCACGTCGAAGCCGCGGCAAGACGCCCAGGCGCAAGCCGGTGGCGACAAGACCGGTGGGGGTGCCACCACCGTGCACTCCCCGCCCCGAAGGCCAAGATCGCCGACTCACCGGGCTAACCTCGACACCTACTCCACCGCGTCGTCGGACCCACGAGCTCGCCGCGATCAACGCCAAGTTCTCCAAGAACGACGACAAGAAGACGCTCGTACTCGCATCGAGCGTCGAAGAGAAGCGCGACGTTAGTCAGACCAGCGCGCTGGGCCCACTGTTGATATGCATGCGCCGGGGGAACCAGGCGACTTGCCGTACGCGGTAGGTTGCCCTGCGTTCACCCGTGAGCTGCAGCAGGTCCAATGGCCCAGTACCAAGAACTTCAAGCCAGATGTACCCGAGAAGTACGATGGCAGGATACATCCGTCAGAGTTCCTCAGCGTCTACACCATCGCGGTGCAGGCTGCCGGGGGGCGCGACGAGAAGATCCTCGCCAACTACTTCCCGCTGGTGCTCAAGCCCAATGTCAGATCTTGGCTCATGCACTTGCCGGACAACTCCATCTCCTCATGGGCAGATCTGTGCCATCAGTTTGTCGGCGCCTTCACAGGCGGCCACAAGCCCCATGGCCAGGAGAGCGATCTTCATCTGCTCGCCCAGAAGGAAGGAGAACCTCTGCGCAAGTACATTCAAAGATTCAGCCAGGTGCAGCGCAACATCCCAGACGTCCACCCTGCCGCGGTTATCAGCGCGTTCCATCAGAATGTGCGTAATCGCAGGATGAGGGATGAGATGGCGATGTGCAAAATCAGAGATGTCAGCGAGCTATATGCTCTGGCCGACAAGTGTGCACGTGCTGAAGAGGGGAGGAAACTCCCCGGAGAGAACGCAGGAGCAGAAGGATCTGACAGTGAGGATGCCGCCCCGGCAAAGAAGAACCAGAGGCGGAATAACAGAAAGAGGAAAGCTAAGGATGTGCTAGTTGTCGAGCAGTCCGGCAACGGAGGTCGCACCGAGAAGGCCAAAGCTGGTGACTCCGGCGAGGCTGTGGTGGCCGTCGACAAGTGGGACGGTTCCGGCAAGCAGTACTGCAAGATCCACCGCACCAAGGGCCATGACCTCTAGACTTGCAAGAAGGTTGAGCAGCTCGTAGAACTGCAGAAAGCTGAGTACGAGCGCCGCGACAAGGAGAAGGCCCAAGAAGGTGGAGGAGGATCCGGCAAGAAGCGTCCCGCCCGGGGAGGGCGCCGCGGCAAGGCCAAGCAGCGGCAAGGAGACAGACCTCCCCGCGGTCGCGACAAGGACGACGATGAAGACGAAGATGAAGAGATGGATGAGGACGAGGCCGACGAGCAGGAGTTTCAGAAAGCAACAGAGGTTTTGTGCGTCGACGGCGGTGCTTCTCTGCATACTTCGCACCGCCAGCTCAAACAATGGGTGCGGGAAGTTAATGCAGCAGAACCGTCAGTTGAATCGGGCAAGCCTCTGAAGTGGTCCAGCACGCCCATCATCTTTGATGTTGAGGATCACCCTGATCGCATAACTGCGGTCGGGTGCTTGCCGATGTTGGTTTCGCCAACTATTCGCAACCTCAAGGTCACAAAGATGCTGGTTGACGGCGGGGCCGGCTTGAATCTGATCTCCTCCGCGGTGCTCAAGAAGCTCCAGATCCCCGACAGCAAGCTCGAAGAGACCGGCACTTTCCAAGGAATCAACCCGGGAAGGAGCAAGCCGAAGGGGAAGATCACACTGCCAGTGACATTTGGCAGCGAGCTGAACTTCAGGACAGAGAAAGTCACCTTTGACGTCGCTGATTTCCCATTGCCCTACAATGGGATACTTGGCCGTCCAACGCTCGCCAAGTTCATGGCAGCCTCTCACTACGCCTACAACGTGCTCAAGATGCCCGGTCCGATAAGTGTCATTTCTGTCCCTGGCGACAAGAAAGATGCCCTTATCTGTACCGACAAGATCTACCGAGAAGCATCAGCCGCAGCAGATCGCAAGACACTTGCCACTGAAGCTCCCGGGGGGAAGAAGAAGACCAAGTCCGGCAAGAGCAGCTCTGGTGCCCACTCCGGCAAGCGCACCTCTTCGGAGTGCTGCGCTACCGTCGAGGACGCACCATCGAGCTCCACCGGCAAGTGCAAGAAGGCAAAGACAGCTTCACCAGAGACCAAGAAAGTGGCCGCCAAGGAGGATGGTGGTACCTTCACCATCAGTGCCACGCTTGACCCTAAATAGGAAAGCGCGCTCGTTGCTTTCCTGCGGGCGAATGTCGACGTGTTTGCATGGCAACCGTCTGATATCCCCGGTGTTCCCAGGAAAGTAATTGAGCACCACCTTGCCGTCTGCCCTCACGCGCGGCCCGTCAAGCAGAGAGTAAGGAAGCAAGCAGTGGAACGCCAAGAGTTCATTGCAGAAGAGATCAAGAAGTTGGAAGCAGCAGGCCTTGTCCGAGGAGTACTCCATCCAACGTGGTTAGCCAATCCTGTAGTCGTGCACAAGGCGAACGGGAAATGCAGGCTTTGTATTGACTTCACTGATGTTAATAAAGCTTGTCCCAAAGATCCATTTCCCTTGCCACGCATTGACCAGATTGTCGACTCCACGGCAGGATGTGATTTGCTTTCATTTCTTGATGCATACTCAGGATACCATCAGATCTTCATGGCAGAAGAGGATGAAGAAAAGACCGCATTCATTACTCCATGTGGCACGTATTGCTTTGTACGGATGCCTTTCGGACTAAAGAATGCTGGTTCAATGTTTGCAAGAGTAGTCAGTCATGCTTTTGAGCCACAGCTACACAGAAATGTAGAAGCTTACATGGATGACATAGTGGTCAAGAGCAAGGACAAAGAAACTTTGATCCAAGATTTAGACGAGACCTTTACAAATCTGCGCAAGATCAATCTCAAGTTGAACCCCGAGAAGTGCGTGTTTGGAGTTCCTTCCGGCAAGCTTCTCGGGTTCTTTGTATCCCAGAGGGGGATTGAAGCCAATCCCGACAAGATAAAGGCCATTGAGCAGATCGAAGCACCGAAGCGCGTCAAGGATGTGCGAAGGCTTGCCGGCTGCGTTGCTGCTCTCAGTAGGTTCATCTCTAAGTCTGCTGAGCGCGCCCTGCCATTTTTCAAAATTTTGAAAAAGGTAGGTCCAATGAAATGGACTCCGGAAGCGGAGGCTGCGCTACAGGACTTGAAGAGATACCTGTCCTCCACTCCAATACTTGTCGCACCTAAGCCACAAGAGAAGTTGCTGCTGTATCTAGCGGCAACCAATCAAGTGGTTAGTGCTGCGTTAGTAACGGAAAGGGAGGCGGATGATGAGCCAGCAACCGCGGCAAGCGAGTCCAGCGACAAGCAGGGGGCTTCCCCGACAAGCTCTGGTCCCGACAAAGATGGATCTGTGCAGCCACAGGAAGAAAAACAAAAGAAGATGGTGCAGCGCCCGGTTTATTTTGTCAGTTCCCTTCTGCAGGGGGCTAGATCAAGGTACTCTGGAGTGCAGAAGTTGCTTTTCGGCCTTCTCATGGCCTCGAGGAAGCTGCGCCATTACTTTCAAGCACATGAGATCACAGTTGTCACTCGTTTTCCGTTGAAGAGGATATTGCAGAATCCGGAAGCAACATGCAGGATCGTCGAGTGGGCACTGGAATTGTCAAGCTTTGGCCTCAAGTTTGAGAGTACTTCAACTATCCAGAGCCGAGCATTGGCAGAATTTATAGCAGAATGGACGCCGACACCTGATGAAGAAACTCCAGAGACGAGCATCCCCGTCAAGGAGGCAAGCAAAGAATGGATCATGTACTTTGATGGTGCCTTTTCGCTGCAAGGCGCCGGTGCGGGCGTGTTACTCGTCGCACCCACCGGAGAGCACCTCAAGTACGTGGTCCAGATGCACTTTCCCAAGGAGCAAGCAACAAACAATACTGCAGAGTATGAAGGCTTGCTTGCCGGACTTAGGATTGCGGCAGACCTTGGGATCAAGAAGCTCATTATCAGGGGTGACTCGCAGCTTGTCGTCCGCCAAGTGAACAAAGATTACCAGAGTCCGTTGATGGAAGCTTACATCGATGAAGTGAGAAAGTTGGAGGAGCATTTTGACGGCCTGCAGATGGAACATGTTCCGAGAGCTCAGAACGACATTGCAGATGGCCTGTCAAAATGCGCTGCATTAAAGTTACCTGTGGAACCAGGGATCTTTGTGCTCAAGCTAACTCAACCATCTGTAACACCATCGACTGGACAGAACAAGAAGAGGAAGTTGATTTCTGGTGACTACTTTCCGGAAGAGCTCCCTGAGGCCGCCGCCAAGAAGGTCCCCAAAATCAACACAAAGAGTGCTGAGGGACAGTCTGCTCCGACAAGCCCTAGGGTTTGTTTCGTTGAAGCAGACGCCCCCGACAAGTTTTGCTCCGGTAAGCTTGCCGGGGAACATCAAGCTCCGGCTGAGCCACAGATTCTTGCCATGGAAGCAGATGTTCCCACAGCAGCATTTGTGCCTTTAGTCCTTGTTGTCGAGCCGCAGGCTCCGACATGGGCACAGCAGATCGTCCATTTCCTTCAAACAGGAGAACTTCCCGAAGAGCAAGAAGAAGCGGAGAGAGTAGCCCGGCAATCAAGTATGTACCAGTTTGTCGATGACATACTGTACAGAAGAAGATTCAACGGAGTGAAATTGAAGTGCATTCCCCGGGAAGATGGACAGAAGCTGTTGGCGGAGGTACATGGAGGCATATGTGGTCACCACATTGGCGCAAGAGCACTTGTCAGCAAAGCCTTCCGGCAAGGTTTCTTTTGGCCAACAGCCCTCCAGGATGCAACTGCACAAGTAACCAAGTGTGAAGCGTGCCAGTTCCACTCCAAGCAGATACATCAACCAGCTCAAGCTCTCCAGACGATCCCTTTATCCTGGCCATTTTCGGTTTGGGGGCTCGACATCCTCGGCCCCTTTCCCCGAGCTGTCGGGGGCTTTGAGTACTTGTACGTGGCAGTCGACAAGTTCACAAAGTGGCCGGAAGTGGAAGCAGTGAGGAAGGTGACAGCATAGTCAGTAGTCAAGTTCTTTAGGTCAATTGTTTGCCGTTTCGGAGTCCCTAACAGGATCATCACCGACAATGGCACACAATTCACGAGCCGCACCTTCATGCAGTACGTCCAAGATCTTGGCGCCAAGATCTGCTTCGCTTCTGTTGCTCACCCGAGAAGCAACGGTCAAGCGGAGAGGGCAAATGCTGAGGTGCTGCGCGGGCTCAAGACCAGAACTTTCGACAGGCTGCACAAGTGCGGAAAAAATTGGATTGAGGAGCTGCCAGTGGTTCTTTGGTCGATCAGAACGACGCCAAGTCGAGCCACTGGCCAGACACCTTTTGCTCTTGTCTACGGAGCAGAGGCAGTTCTCCCCACGGAACTCGTATACGGATCGCCTCGAGTGCTCGCTTATGATGAGCTTGAGCAAGAGCAGCTGCGGCAAGATGACGCGCTGCTCCTTGAGGAAGATCGTCTTCAGGCTACTGTACGAGCTGCTCGCTACCAGCAAGCTTTGCGTCGCTATCATAGCCGCAAAGTTAATGCCAGAAGTTTCGAGGAAGGCGACCTTGTTCTTTGGCGCGTTCAGTCCGTCCAGAATTCCAACAAGTTGACGCCGAAGTGGGAAGGCCCTTATCGGGTAAAACGAGTCACTAGGCCCGGCGCTGTCCGCCTTGAGACCGAAGATGGCTTTCCGGTGAGCAACTCCTGGAACATAGAGCATCTTCGTAAGTTTTACCCATGAGGCGCGGTTGCCGGAACCAGCTGTTCCGGCAACCACCTTTTGTACAAGCCTTGCCGATGTTGCATGTAACCCTTTGTACAAAGCCGGGCGCAGATCCCGTGCATAAATAAAGATCATATGCTCTGCAAATGTTGTCAAATTCCATGCCTTTTTCTTTTTCGCATGTATTATCTGACACTTTGTGCAGCCCTTGCCCCCGGTAAGTAATAATGAGCCTTAAGGCTCCATATCTTTATTTTCTCCTCTTTCTTTTTCTCAAAAAGAAGGTTCCTTCGCCCACAAGTTCACCGGGGGGGGGGAGGAGAGGATAATGGTGTGGACCAGGCGTCGTTCAAAGAAGTATAGCCTTGCCGGGACGCAGACGACAGAAAAGCTAAGTTGCCAAAGTTTCAGCACAATCAATTTTAAATTTTTTAAGTTATTTTCCTTGAACGACCGTGCTTTGTATGGAAAACCTGTGCGCGGAGGAACCGACTCGTGGCTAGTTGCGCCCTTACTTTGTTTCGAGTCCGCTCAACAATGTAAGTGTGCTGCGACTAGTTCCGACAAGGTTTCTTGCCAGGGGCAACACCGCCAGCAGGCTGCTGATGTTCCGCACTCAGCGCTCGCGGCAAGGGTGCCTGCGCCGGCAAGTTCCCTAAAAGCGTAGGGTAAAAACATGCAAAGGAGGGAATCAAGTAAAGGAAATAACATAGCAAATACTACCCAGAACAAAGTTATATTACAATAAATAACTTGCCGCGCTCTAATGGGTTGTTCCTATGACATGTCTGGCAGCGGCAAGAAAAAGGAGGAAAAGGGCGGCCTAATCTACACGATCGCCGTCGACCCTTCTGACTTCATTCACCTTGTCCACAATGGGTGCAACAAGAGCTTTGAGCTCTGCAAGATTAGCACCCGCCGGCAGCTTCTTGAGAACGTTGGTGAGGTTGAGGTTCAGAGGGAAGCGGATCAGATACAAGACAAGAAACAGCAAGAAATGAAGAAGTATAAATACAACAGGAAGAAAGTCTTACTCCTCCTCCTCTTCTTCCTCCTCGTCGGAGCTGAGCGCGGAAAGGTCGAAGTCAGATACCCTTTCTGTGTGACGAGGCGGAGGAGTAGGCTCCCTTGGGCGCTTGGCGGGAGCTGCAGCAGGATCGGAAGTGGCGGCCCGAGAAGACCCCTCTCCAGTTGCCGGCGCGGCATGAGATGCTCCCGTGTCAGCGGTGCTTGGCGCGGTGGAGCGTGTCTCGCGGCGCGGCGGCTGTTGGCCCGTCTGCTGCCCTGCTGTGTCTCTGGTCCTGCGAAGGTGCCTCCTTGGTTGAGCTGGGGGCTGCGCTGAGGGCCTCGTCTGCGGCAAGCTGCTTGAAGATGGCTGGCCACTTGCGCCCCCGGCAGGCTCGCTCGCCTCGGCTTCGGGCTCCCCCTCGCCAACGACCTCCCCGCCAAGGTCCTCTCGGTCGGCAAGGCTTGCCGCCTCGGCCGCCTCTGCCTCCTCCAAAGTAAACCCGAACTCGCCCGCGGCGGCGGCTGCCGCCGCCTCTTCGGCCCTGGTGGCGATGTACCGCATCTCGTCATCGGTGGTGTTGCGGGTGAGGAGCCTCTGCTCGTCGGCACGGACTGCTACCTCCACCAAGCCGTCGAAGAATTGCCGCACGATGTCGTCGGAGGGCTCCCGCCAAGTTGGGATAATCCCGTGCGAGTCACACTCCGGCATCATTGCACGGATACGATCAAGCTGGGAGTTGTTGCACAGTGGGATGACGCCCTGCGGTAGCCTGAACCATTCCGGGTGGTTGGGGTCGTGCTTAAACAGCTCTTTGAGCATCCCGTCCAACTCCAGAATAGTGAAGTTAAAATTGAGGCCTGGGCGCAGCCTCATGATATCCGCCGGGCCCCCGAACAGCCAGGCGGGCCTCCCCCTCTCCTGCAGAGGGGCGATGCGGCAGCGAAGAAAGTCCGCGCCAACAGCCCCTACAGTGAGCCCGGCAAGCCTGAGCCGCAGGATTCGGGTGGTGGCGATCTTCATTTTGGCATCGTCCGCCGCCAGAGCGCTCCAGTCGCCGCCGTGCACTACCCGGGTTTGGCGCAAATTGGTGAATGGCTGCGGATCTGCGTCAACAATCCAGCACCACTCCGCTCTCCACTCATCCCATTTGCTGCGGAGCTCCACCTCTAGATAGACCTCCTTCTTGCCGGCCCTCGAGATCCAGGCGATCCCACCAGACAGGGGCTCTCCTTTCTCGACCCGGGGCATGAAATAGTGGCGGAAAAGGGCTACGTTGGGGTGGATTCCGACGAAGTTCTCGCAAAGATGCGCGAAAACCGCCATGGTCAGAACGGCGTTGGCGGTGAAGTCGAGGAGATGGAGCCCGTACGTGTTCATAATGTCGCAGAAGAAATCGGAAAAGGGCGGACAGAGCCCGCAATAGAAGAACAATGGGAAGAAGTAGTACCCTTTTGGGCACCGCTTCGAAGTAGAAGCTTCGGCGGAGAGTGTCTGCGTGCGCGGATGCGCCCGCGTCTCCGTCGACCAGAAGAGGTAGAACTCCTCCCGCAGCGCCTTCGAGGTGAGCTCGGGGGGGGAAAGTGCTCGCTCCTTGCGCAGCGCCTCAAGCCGCAGCGCCTCGGCCGACTTCGCACTCTTTCCGGTCTTCGGAGCCATGGCGGAGGCGTTGGCGGCGACGGCGGCGACGGGCGGCGGAGCGCTGCTCTCTTTCGGCTTGGGAAGCGGAGGGGAGCGGCGGAGCTTTCTGAGGAAGAAACCGCAAGTGGCGAAGGTGGGGGAACGGCCCCTGTTTCCTCCGCTTATAAAGAGGAGAGGCGAACGTTACGCCATTTTCGATTCAAGAATCACCCACGATCTCTCCCACGACGCCGCTTTTGACGCGTGCCGTTACGGGAGGGCGCGGTGGATACGGAGTTAGATTTGGTATGGACCCAGGCCGCGCGTGCCCGTGCCCTGTTTTGGGCCTGGCCCAACAGCGCTCGGCACCGTGTGTGGCCCAGGCCCGGGGGCTCCTGTTGGTGTACTAAAGTAGGGGTACCTTAGTATCCCGAACTTGTGCACAGGCAGTCGCAGCGCCCCGCGGCAAGGCTTGCCGGACGTCCGCCAAGATCCTCCGTGGCGACTATTGATGCCATTCAAGAACAAAGTGTGTTAACTGAGAAGTCAAGGCCCCGGCAAGAGGAGCTTGCCGGGAAGGACAAGACCCCGGCAAGAGGAGCTTGCCGGGAAGGCAAACCAAGAAATTTGCCGCAACGCGCCGCGCGTCCCGGCGAGACCCGACGAGCGACAAGCTCTCGGATGCGGCAAGACAACGACCGCGGCAAGGCGCTTGCCGCGGCGAAGCCACCACTCTGCACCCATGCTCCAGCGCATCCATCGACGTGTCGCCACAGGACCGTTCCAGGCGCACGTGGCGGGAAGCTGTGCATCCAAGCGGTGCGAGGTGGCAAGTGGAGATGATGAGAAGGCCATCGTGGCAAGCGGTGGCGCCCAAACGGTCGTTTTCTGCACTGTTTGGGTGATCCGACGGGCATTAAATGCCCTTGTCCCCTGCCGTCAGAGTTAGGTAGGGTGCACTGTAGAGGTAGTTGTACCAACCCCTCTTTTTACATTTGTACCCCTCTCTGCGTTGCCACCTATCGGTGACCCCTTTAGCCTATAAAAGGAGGCCCATGCGCAACGTAGAGGAGGTTCGACTCCTTCGAAACTACAGAACGCTCATGCTCTTGAGCAAGAACATAATACCACCACAAAGCAGCAGTAGGAGTTTTATCTCTCTGGAGAGCTCCGAAGCTGGGTAAAATCCCTCGCGTGCGTTGCCTCGATCTGCTCTTCGTGCGCCCTCCGCTCCCTGCCGGACCGAGAAGGGGCCCTGCCCCATAGGTGTTCGTTTCCCACGACAACTTAGAACAAAGAAATCTTCTGAAAAGATGGCCTCCGGATGATCGAGAGAGAAAGCAACTCCTGAAATGCTCCGGATGGATGAAAAGAATTTGTATGACTTGAAACAATTTGATAGGATAACATCGAGCTAGCACCGCGAATCTCCGGGGAACAGACAAGATTGAGAGGAAAAACTCTTCTTCGGTCTTCAGATGACGACGAGAAACACCAACAAAATTTACTGAGATACTCCGGGAGAATGAAAAGCGAAGAGGTTGGGCCAACAATGAAATGATTTGAAAGAGATCTTGGAGAAGGCAAGTGACTGATGGGATCCATTCTTATGTCACACTTGAAAAGAATTTGAGAATAACTCCGGGGAAACAAAAGAGTCAGGTAAGATCCTGGGAAAAGACCTGTGGGTTAGGGCCCACTAAAATAAAACACCTTTGGAAAGGATTGTTGAACAGATAGATGATGCACCGGAACAATTGAAATATTTGAATGAGGTGACAACCTCGAATTAATTGGAACACAGACGAATCTCCCGAGATGTCTTGAGCACTCCAGAAGGATAAACTGGCGAGGGCGAACGAGCAGATAGAACACTTGAGCTACGGAAAAGAATATGATCAACCCGAAAAAAAACTTGAATTGAGTCCACCGGAGAAGAAAAAAGAGTTGAAAAATGACAAACGAGACGAGAAATCACCGGTTGAAATAATTTATGAAAGACTGAAGAGGCTCCGCACGAATGAAAATTGATGCTCGAAAGAGACTCAGACTCCAAGAAGAAGAGGGTGGGAGGGCGGGAAAACAAAAGAAACTCGGAAGGGGAAATCGATGAATATCTTGAAGAGAAAACACCAGTTGAAATCATTGAGGAAAGAAAGCAAAGACTTCGCACGAGTAGGATGGATACTCGATTACGGACTCCGGTTCCGAGAGGAAGAAGGGTGGGCGGGTGGGAAAGAAAACAACTGAGGATTAAACTTGGCAAAGATGAAGAGGCTCGAGTCAACTTGATGAGAAATGCACCGGATGAAAAGAGCTGAGAGCCAACGATCGAAAAACCAACTGCTTGATCCTAAAGAAAAATTTGAAGGGGAAGAGGAGTAATTCAAAACACCTACGTCAAGATTCCTTACCAGAGCGACGAAGGGGCTGAGGAGTAAAAATAATCCTACTCTCCGATATAACTAGACTCCGAAAACAGTTTTCTTCTAGACTCGACAACGGCCAAACTATACGATCAATCAAGGGGGGCTCCTAGGGTCGGTCGAGGCTCTGATACTATCCTAAAGAGACTCGAAGGTCCCACCAAGGATAGAACCGCATATTGAAACGCTTTTGCAAGGTGGATATCATTACATCAACATTACATGATAGATGGGGATACATACAAGAGGCATACAATGCCACATGAATACAACATCATACATAAGATCAACATCCGACTACGGATGAAACACAAACAGAAACTCAAATGACATCCACCCTGCTAGCCCAGGCTGCCGACCTGGAACCTATCCCCTGATCGAAGAAGAAGCAGAAGAAGGACTCCAAAACAAGCAAGCATCGCTCTCGCGTCAAGATCATCGCATAACCTGTACCTGCAACTGTTGTTGTAGTAATCTGTGAGCCACGAGGACTCAGCAATCCCATTACCATGGGTATCAAGACTAGCAAAGCTTAATGGGTAAGGAAGGGGTAAAGTGGTGAGGTTGCAGCAGCGACTAAGCATATATGGTGGCTAACATACGCAAAAGAGAGCGAGAAGAGAGCAAACGGAATGGTCGTCAACTAGTAATGATCAAGAAGTGATCCTGAGCTCCTACTTACGTCAATCATAACACAGAACAGTGTTCACTTCCCGGACTCCGCCGAGAAGAGACCATCATGGGTACACACACGGTTGATGCGTTTTACTTCGGATCTGGTGTCAAGTTATCTACAACCGGACATTAACAAATTCCCATCTGCCACATAACCGCGGGCACTGCTCTCGAAAGTTTATACCCTACAGGGTGTCCCAACTTAGCCCATGATAAGCTCTCGCGATCAACGAAGGATATACCTTCTCCCATGAAGACCCGATCAGTCTCGGAATCCCGGTTTACAAGACATTTCGACAATGGTAAAACAAGACCAGCAAGACCGCCCGATGTGCCGACAAATCCCGATAGGAGTTGCACATATCTCGTTCTCAGGGCACACCGGATGAGCAAGACGTCGGGTTGGCATAGACCCTGGTTGCCCAGGGGGCGCCGGACATCGCTCGGTTTGGACCAGCACTTAGAGAAGCACTGGCCCGGGGGGGGGGCTAAAATAAAGATGACCCTCGGGTTGGCCGACCCAAGGGAAAGGTATAGGTGGTGGTGAAGCAAATGGTAAAACCAAGGTTGGGCCTTGCTGGAGGAGTTTTATTCAAAGCGAACTGTCAAGGGGGTCCCATAAATCACCCGACCGCGTAAGGAACGCAAAATCCGGGAACATAACACCGGTATGACGGAAACTAGGGCGGCAAGAGTGGAACAAAACACCAGGCATAAGGCCGAGCCTTCCACCCTTTACCAAATATATAGATGCATTAATAATATAAAAGAGATATTGTGATATCCCAACATAACCCTGTCCACCATGGAGCAATCTTCAACTTCACCTGCAACTAACAACGCTATAAGAGGGGCTGAGCAAAGCGGTAACATAGCCAAACAACGGTTTGCTAGGAAGGGTGTCAAAGGTTAGAGGTTCATGGCAATTTGGGGAGGCTTGAAGAACAAGTTATAGGAAGCGCAGCATAGCGATAGAACGAAGCAACTAGCATAGCAATGATAGTAGTGAGATCCAGGGTAGCGGTCATCTTGCCTGAAATCCCGCTAGGAAGAAGAACGAGTCCATGAAGAAGATGAAGCCACGAAGACGAACCACACGTAGACGAACAAATCCTCACGATCGCAACGAAACGGGAACTATCGAGAAGAAGCACACAACATAGTAAACACACCACACATAGACAAGGCATGATGCACAACAAGCATGATGCATGACAAAGCTACATGAAGCTACTCATGGCAAGAGATGATGCAAACAAGAACAACACATCAAGGCAAGTTTAAATGAGGACGGGAACAACATATAACAATTCCGGTAAGTCCTCATATGCAAATTTCGAAATTGGTCCAGATCTGAATAAACATTATGTTCAAGTTGTTAAACAGCAAGTTAAGATGCACCAAGATGATCTACATGAAATTCTAGTCAAGTTACATATAAAGTTCAGTAGATTTGGAGCTACGGCCTAGAAGATATGAGCAAAACAAGTTAAACATGGCATTGATGCATAATGCATACTAACATCAAGCAAACAAGTCAAAACATGGATGCAATATGATAATATGGAACTACATGCAAAAACAAGCAAGTTTCATATAGAGCACACTCAAAACGGAGCAACGGTGCAACACATACACCCTATACAAGTCATAACAACAATCTGTCCATAACAGCAACTAGGCATCTTACAAGCATCAAAACAACAAGCTACAGCACCCCAACATAATAATAAAAGGCATGAGCATGAAGTACAGGTAAAGCACAACAAAACATGAACACTGAGCTAACTCCAGAAACTACTAGAACATGCTCAAAAAGACATGGAAAGATTGCAAATAATAACAGTTTCAGACTTAGCAGAAACAACATCAGGCTGCAATGTTTAGAGCTCGCAAACAACATGTTACAGGAACTTATAATGGCAAACAAGGGCATGGCATAAATCTACTAAATGCATAGAAAAAAGACCCTTACTGACCATAAGCCAAAAAGGCACAGAAAATATGATGGCACCCATGTAAACATGGCAAGTTATATGACAGATTCAAACATGGCAGGAACAACAATAAGTAGGCATGTTGGTGAGCTTGAACCACTCACCACAGAGAAATACATGGCATGGCAATGCAACCAACGGTAAGAAGACATGTTTGTGAAGCTATACATGGCAAGAGTAAGGTCATAGAGTGCATGTACTACTAGCAAACAATCATGGAAACATTGAACTTAATGTTAACAGGCTGACAGCAACATCATTTAGTAACTTTGGAGCAAGATAACAACAAGCTACAGCAGGCTATAATTAAAACCAGGGGCATGAATGGATATACCAAGACATGTATAACAAAACATCCTTAGTGAACATCTCCAGAATAATGCACGAAATGACTTGTAGCATCGGGTTAACATAGCAACAAAATATAACAGAATCAGCCTAGCAAAACAGTAACAGCAAGTATCCTCCTTAACAAGCTTGATGCACTCAGCACACAACTCACAAAAATACATGGATGGCACCTCTGGAAAGATGGCATAGCATAGATCAAAACACATGTAGGCATCAACCTCATAGGATGCACACATCAAACATGGCAAAAATGACAAATGAGCATGTTATAACAGTTTCAGCAGATTAACATCAACATGCACTCTTCCAACAGCATTTCGGGTATCAAGATGAGCTCAAATGAAAATGACGCCATGGAATAAAATGAAGTACTCGTCGAGGCGAACAATTTGACATATTACACGCACAAAACGGAGCTACGGATGCAGAGATACAAAGCGATGAACATGGCATGGTTATGCTAAAATATACGGGACTTAGGCAAAATATCACCTCCGGATCTGGGGTTGACCCGGGCGCGGATTACGAGGTTCGCCGGAGACGTGCGTGGGGGGCGCCGGAGATGGCCGGGGAGGAGGCCAGCGATGCAGATCCGAGGCGGGTCCGGCCGGATCTCGCCGGATCCGGGCGCGGACCCCGAGGAGCGGAGGCGGCCACGGCGGGGAGGCGGCGCTGGCCGGCGCGGGGGCGGCGGCGGCCCCCGGCGGTCGGAGGCCGGGGGCGCGGGGGAGGCCCGGGCCGAGGCAGGGCGCTGGCAAGCGGCCCGGTCGGCGGCGAGCTCCGCGGTCGGCGGGGCGACGAGGCGGGAAGGCGTGGCGGCGGGGTCCGGCGCCGGCGGGCGGTGGGCGGCGAGGACGGGCGACTACGCGGGGCGGGAGCCGGGTGGCGCGCGGGAGGCGGCGGCGGCGCGCGGGCCGCGTGGGCCGGCTGCGGGCCCCGCGGGCCGCGGCGGCGCGGGTGGCGGCGTGCCACATGGCAGGCGCGGGTTGGACCGGGCGGCGGCGCGGACGTGTCCGGCCGTCGGCGGACATGTCCGACGGCGCGGAAGAGGAGGAGGCTAGGGTTAGGGGGGATTAGACCGCGAATTCGGGGGAGGGGGGCTAATTTATAGGTAGAGGGAGCTAGGAGAGTCCAAATGGGGAGCGGTTTTCGCCCACACGATCGTGATCGAACGGCCGAGAGCATGGAGGGGAGTTTGGTGGGCTTTTGGACACGTCAAGATAGTCATACATGTGCTTTCATAGAAGTGTTCCATGACATTACCAAAATTATCATCATGGAAGTGTCCGCTTCCATGATGATAAATCGCGCATCACAGAAGTGCTTTCGTCAAGGGTGACCGACACGTGGCATCCACCGTAACGGAACGCCGTTAAGCTATCGGGTCGGGTTTTGGATCCGATAACCCGTTAACAGCCCCGACCAATGGGGATTTTCCACGTGTAAAATCATCATTGGCTGGAGGAAACACGTGTCAGCTCATCGTTGGGACAGATGTCATCCACTCATTGGATAGAAGGCGCCTATGATACGTCGACACGTGGCACGGCCCATCAAGTTTAAATGGGCCGGCCCAACTAAAGGCCCACAAGATTTTGCGGACCATAATGGGCCGGCCCAACTAAAGGCCCACGAGATTTTGTGGACCATAATGGGCTGGCCCAACTAAAGGCCCACAAGATTTCACGGGCCATAATAGGCCGGCCCAAGTAAAGGCCCACAAGATTTTTGTGTGCCATAATGGGCCGGCCCAGGTAAAGGCCCACAAAATTCTTGCAGATCATAATGGGCCGGCCCAGCTAAAGGCCCACGAGATTTCACCAACATTAATGGGCCGGCCCAGCTGTAGGCCCACAAAATTTTGAGGACCCTAGTAGGCCGGCCCATTAACTGGCTGCCATGTTTTGGGCCAAATGTCGGCCCATATTTGATCCGGTCCATTAATGGCCTGCCACGTTCCGGGCCTAATAATGGCCCATATAAGATCCGGCCCGTTAAAAGCCTCCCACTTTCTAGGCCAAATCACGACCCAGATCAGGTCCGACCCTTTAAGAGGCTTTGGGCTCAATTATGGCCCATATCAGATTCGGCCCGTTAAGTGGACGCTATGCTTTTGGGCCCACTTGCTAAAGGCCCATTTAGTAATTCGGCCTAATATTAGTTTCGGCCTGTTAAGGGCCCATTTAACATTTCGGCCCTATATTAATTTCGGCCTGTTAAAAGCCCGTCATATAGTTGGGCCTAACTATGGCCCGGTTTGCATCCGGCCTGCTCGCAGCCGATATCTGATTGGGCCAAATAAGGACTGAGACACCTTTGGCCTGTTAAAAGCCCATGAATTGATTCGCACAATCATGGGCCGAGGTCCATTTCGGGCTGCTGCCGGCCCGTGAGCTATTCGGCACGTTTCAGGCCCAACCTACTTCTCAGCCTCCTAAAAGCCCATTGAGTTGTCTTGCGAAAAGAGGGTTGGGGGTTACTTGGCCTATTAAAGGCCCGAATCTACTAGTGGGCCAGTTTGACGGGGCCCATGATGTGGATCATACATCATGATTGCATGACGGCCCGATTATGTACCGTAATTTTATGGTTTGGCCGGTTTACTGCGAAGACAGGATATATATACAATAAAATAACTACAGCATCATGAATAAGAAAAAACCTAGACTATACAATAAAGAAATTACGGCATATTATATCCACATGGCATCAAAGTTCGCCACTATGATAATAAAGCACAAGCAGATAGCAGATTACATACACTGGGCATCAAAGATCGCCACCAGTGCAAATAAACACACCGACAAAATAATATACAAAACCGACAACACTTCAATAGAGTTCAAGAAAGGTTAGCCCTGCTGGGGAGCTGTAGCGCAAGCAGCTGAGCAAGATGATGAGACTGCGCTTGTTCAACACTTATATCTTCCTCACTCTGAAAGATAAACAAGCAGACAGGTGACAGGTTTTGCACATAAAAGTATCAGTGCTGACAATTCATCACATTTCTTACTGACGAATAAAGTGACACAGTTTAAAATTGCATTAACACAATATGGTATTGTTCAGGTCAAGACGTGGCAGGAAATGACATTGTGAAGGAGTTGGCAGCTTCATGACACCACTAGATTACAGATCAAGAACTCATAAGTATCAATGGTTAGTGTGCTGTCAATTTATCCCATTTCAGATTGGCAAATAAAGAGACGGTTTAAATAATAGTAGAATGATATGACATTGTTCATAGTTAAGACATTGCAGAATATGACATTGTGTTGTAGTGGGTAGGTTCACCACACCACTGGATTACGGATGAAGAACGGAAGCATACATGCAGTGCAAAAGAAGATCACTTGCTCTGTATAGTTTAATTTACATGGTATGAAGAAGGAACTTGGTTGTACAACTGAAAACTTAAATTGAGAAGGACAAACTTTTGTTTATGAACTACATAATAAACTTTAAACAGGCAATTTGATGCAAACACAAAAAATAAACAACTGTTGTAGTCATGCCTAACCAAATATACACAACAAAGTTTGAAGGCTTGAGAAGGACAAACTTACATTACTGGTGAAGACAGGCTCTATAAAGCCCTTGTCCATGCTGATGGGGGGGCAATTCAAGAAGTTTAGCATAGAATCTTCTTCATAAGCATCGCCTTTATTCTACATTTTGTTAAGAGTAAATATAGATGTGATAATATACAAAAAATGGAGAATATTTAAGATAAGATGAAGAGTGATGCTACATAACCAAGTAGCTATAAATGTATGTGCAGCGATACAGGCAAAAGGCACAGCCAAGAGCAATGCATAGCTAAACTTCTTCAGTACCAACCTTATGGTAAGAGTAAATATAGATCTGATGTGTAGAAAATGGAGGGCAAAGGAAAATAAGTTGCAGAGTGATGGTACATGAACAACTACCTGTCAATATAAGTACACTTATAAAGGACAGCATGTACTTACAAGAACAATGCAGAGCTAAAAAATTCATTGGCATTGGATATATTCTACACTAATGTAACCATTCATACAGATCAGATAATTTGGAGCGAACAATTGATAAGCAATCTATCATGCATACTGCTGTCACATAATGAACCAGGTATGTATGCAAGTACAGTGATACAGGACAACAGGTACTAACAAGAGCAAAGCAGCGGGCAGCATATTTGCGATATCCTGTCGTTCTTTTCATAGACAGTATCTCATCCTAGGAACGAGACTAGTGCATAACAAGGTTTTTCCATTCAATGTCTTCTAAATTTAGCACAGGAGACTTCACCAGAAATTCGTTTATAGACTTGCCATCAAAGTGTGATTTCCTCAGGTAACACTGATACTGCTGCAATGCTTCCTTGAAAAGCACAAGCAAGCTTTGCTCGTCATGACTATCCAGATTGACCCTCGCCTAGTTACAACAATGTAATGTAAATCATTGATGTGTTCGATCAACAGAAAACAGGAAAATAATAACCATGAATAATAGCACTTACACGTAAGTTGGACAGGAAGATGTGAAAATGGTGTTTGTCTTTACTATAATCTTCCCATGATGGGCATATATGCACGTAGTCCCTAACAACATTGAAAGCATTGTCTTTTAAACTGGGAATAAATGGAATGGGGTTCCAATCTGTAGGAATTGGCCGTCTCTGCAGTTGGGATAGGTCTTCGGCCGGTGGACTTGCTGTACTTTTTGCTGGAGTGGGATTTTTCTCTGGTACGGCTGGTGCTATGGCAAATGAAATCGGTATACCTTTTGCTGGAGTGTAGGTCCTGTGTGGTGAGGCTAGTGGTGTGGCCAGTGAAGTATGGGTACAGTCTGCTCAAGTCGGTCCTATGTTTTGTGTCACTGGTTGTACAGCCAATATAAGTGGGGCGCTGTCTGATTTCTCTGGCACCACCACGTTTTTCAAGGACTTTGCTGGTGCTCCTTCAGGTTCGGCAATCACCCTCTTCCTTTTTGATGTCTGATGCACAAGAACAACATTTGAGTGGAAAAACATGGTATGATGACAGATGGAATATGTATTGATAATGGATGGGCATGGCATCTCGAGTTATATGATGAGTAAACTAAGCAGATGGCGGTGCAACAAAGTAGAAGAAATGCAAGACAACATATGCAAGATACGCGCAATCAATAAAACCTTGCCAAATTAGAACAGGCACCTTGATGGGTGAATAGGACAGGCCATCTGCCTTTGACTCCTTGAGGTTAGAATAGTCATTAGGATGATATTCTGAACAAGAATCAACAGGTGGGGAGCGTACGAGTTTCATTGCTTCCAGAATGGCACTCAATGCCTTGGTGCCAATTTTGTAACTCATTGCAGTGTTCCACAATATTCTTCTGATGCAAGGATTCTGATATTCACTGTAATTGCGTATAATATCTGAGAACCATGAAAACATAAATAGTTGTGAGATTATCTTTGTAATGCAGATGATATTCTAATATAGGGGCGCCCCTGTAAACACTTATGTGCTATCACTGGATTCTGATGAGAGAGCTCATGTGTGCTGTAATATGGTGCGTACATTTATATAATCTGGCATAAGTACACAAAAAAATAGGCTCCAGAAGTAAGGATAGCTGGCAGATGAAAGGTTCATAATATACTGTATAGAGAGTTTATTGCCAAACCATGATAACAAGAGCACACAGCAACTAGGCAGATCATAGTGTACATAACAGGGGTACACCATAACCACGATATATAAATCGGGAAAGTGGAACTGGCTTGAAAATACGGTGTTGTATTGCCGCTAGTAATTGAAAGCCTATCGATCACGTACAGGCCAGCTCTATCGAACATGGTAAAGAAGAGCAAGCAGATTTTGGGTAATAAAATGTTGGTTGCGTAGTGCCCACACATGATGAACCAGAGCACATTAAGAATGCAACTCCCGGCTGTCTCTCGACAATTTCAGGCGGTTGGATGAAGATCCTACGTCTCCTAACCCTTCTTCTTCCTTGTCTCTGATTCTTCCCATACAGAACACCGCACGGGTTGCCGGCCGGACCACCGGCCCCCACCGCCTGTGTTCCTCCGCCAACCCCCACTGTCGGTGTCAAAACCGGCGGATCTCGGGTAGGGGGTCCCGAACTGTGCGTCTAGGCGGATGGTAACAGGAGACAAGGGACACGATGTTTTTACCCAAGTTTGGGCCCTCTCGATGGAGGTAAAACCCTACTCCTGCTTGATTGATATTGATGATATGGGTAGTACAAGAGTGGATCTACCATGAGATCAAGGAGGCTAAATCCTAGAAGCTAGCCTATGGTATGATTGTTGTTCGTCCTACGAACTAAAACCCTCCGGTTTATATAGACACCGGAGAGGGCTAGGGTTACACAGAGTCGGTTACAATGGTAGGAGATCTACATATCCGTATTGCCAAGCTTGCCTTCCATGCCAAGGAAAGTCCCATCTGGACACAAGATGAAGTCTTCAATCTTGTATCTTCATAGTCTTGGAGTCTGGCCAATGATGATAGTTCGGCTATCCGGACACCCCCTAGTCCAGGACTCCCTCAGTAGCCCCTTAACCAGGCTTCAATGACGACGAGTCCAGCGCGCATATTGTCTTCGGCATTGCAAGGCGGGTTCCTCCTCCGAATAATTCATAGAAGATTGTGAACACCAGGATAGTGTCCGGCTCTGCAAAATAAATTCCACATACCACCGTAGAGAGAATAATATTTACACAAGTTCAATCCGCTGACATATTTCGCGATATGACATCACACCACGGCCAAGCCTTTACTCGAATTGTTTTTATTGTTCCACCTCAATGCGTTTAGCGAAGCGGTTTCCTTGGCACGTCTTGTCAAAGCAGAGATCATGTCCCCTTATTCTGGGATTCTCATCAATACGGACGTGGGTAACCCAACCGCGCCCGTTGGCACGCCCCTCCATCGAAGGCGAGTCCCAAACGGTTACGGGGATGGCTCTTGGTATTCAACCTCTTTATAATGATACCAAGGCATGTTCCTTTCCTTCAATCTTCAATCGAATCCGCCCCTCGCCCCGAGTTCCAACACCCAAGGCTCCAAATTTAGGCGCTTCGGACCTTCGACAATGTCCGGCTCCGACCTCCAGGGCCGGTGGATGCCCTCTTCCGTCACGGAAGAAGACGTGCTAAAGCTGAGAGACGCCAGGTATCTAACCGGCGAAATTTCGCATAGGCTGCTCGTCCAAGGGCAAGTCATTCCCACTCCCAAGCCTGGTGAGAGCATGGTGTTCGTGTCTCACTTCCGTCAGGGTTTAGGCTTCCCGATGGATCCCTTCGTGAGAGGACTCATGTTTTATTATGGGCCAGAATTCCATGATTTGGATCCGGAGTCCATCCTCCACATCTCATCGGTCATTGTTGTATGTGAAGCCTTCCTCCACACCACTCCTCACTTCGGATTGTGGCTCAAGACCTTCAACGTGGAGCCGAAGATGATCGACGAGCGGGAGGCAGAGTGCGGAGGGGCAGCTATAAGCAAGAGAGATGACACTCCGTGGCCCGAGGGCCTTTTTCAGAAGGAGCTCGGTTTGTGGCAACAGGAGTGGTTCTACATCACCGCTCCCAGGGGCACCAGATGGGCGGCGCCGCCTGCCTTTCGCTCGGGCCCCCCACAACAGCTGGCGTCATGGGTCAACAAAGGGCTGGACTGGGGGCCGTCCAAGGATGTGCCATTATTGCAGGGCCGCATTCGAGACCTCCAAGAGAGGGAGATCAATCTGGTTGTAGTGGTGCAGGTCATGCTGATTCGGCGCCTTCTGCCCTGCAAACATCGCCCCCTTCGCCTGTGGGAATTCAATCCGGACGGACCGCGAGCTCTCCAACACTTCATGGGCGCGACGCCCATGGAGATGTATAAACTTTTCTTCAGATCACAAGAGATGTGTCCGGACCTGACCGAGGATGCAGGCCTGAGCTGCAATCGCCCGGATACTCAAGTAAGTAGTCTTGTGCCCGGACATGTTGTCCATACATTTATCATACAATTGCCTTTTAACTAGCTATCCCTTGAACAGGAGTGGATAGCAAAGGCGAAACTGATACGGTGTCCGACCCCCCTCCCTGAGTCCACGCCGGATCCCGTGTTAATCAAGATGTTGGAGGCTGCGCCTTCAGAAGAGGGCGAAGGGGAGAACAGGAAAACCACTGCCTCCGCTAAGGAGGCTCTTAAGAAAGGGGGGATCGAGAATCCCTCCCTTCAGGGGGAGAAGAGGACCGCTTCTGAAGATCCGGAGGCCAAAGCCTCAAAGCGGGGGAAGAAATCCTCACCAGAGGGTCCTGCGCCGGGAGAAGCCCTGGCCGCACTATTTCCCGAAGGGAATCAGCCCTCCAGCGAGCCGTAAGTAGAAAGGGGAGTTTGGAAATAAGGGACATCCCTGTTTTTTATTTCTGAAGATAACCGAAGTTTTACCTTGTAGTTCGGATCTCAGCCCTTCTCAGCAGAGCTCATCTTCGGGGGATCTTCGTCCGGAGATGATGGAGAGCGAAACGCCTCCATCTGCCGCACCGTCAGGTGGGGCGGACGACCCTGAGGTGTTGTCGCGGAGGGTCTCCCCGAGTCCGGCGGGGCCGGAGAGTTCGGCACCAACTGGTGTGCGGCCGGAGGAGCTGAAGGATCTGCTCGGTCGGGCGTCTATCTCAGAAGATCACCGTACATTAATGAGTACGGTGATTGAAAGGATTTCATCCGCTGAGAGCGGGTTGCATGAGGCCGTCAGAAGTTTGCTGACGGGGTTTGAGGTACGTAAAAATGATATACCTTTTGACAGTTTTGCACATAGAGTGCGCCCTGTATAGATAGTAGCCCCTGAGACTCGGTACGTTGTCAAAAGAGACAGCGTGCCGAGGATCATAATCTCAGTTATAAGATGTCGCCCTTCCTATTCAGGTGGCGGAACGTTCGGTGGCCAGCTGGACTGATAGAGTTGCCGAACTGAAGCGGCAACTTGATGTTGCGGATGCGGACATCGCGCTGGTCAATAAACGACTTGACGAGTCACAAGGTATGTGGCTTCTCCGCGGACACCTTGTAAGGGAGCTTGATGCTCGTGCCTTACAACATGTATGCTTGATGCAGATGGCGCCGCTGCTATGGAGTACCTTCGGGCGGAGCTTGCCCGAGCCAAGGAGCAAGCCAAAAAAAGTTATGTGGCAGCCTTGAAGGCGGCCAAAGAGCTAAAAGCCGAACAGGTTGCTCACTGCCAAAGCAGGGAGGAAATGGCCGAAATGGCCGTGAAGCTGAAGGATGCTACCGACCACTATGAGTTTCTTGAAAGAGAACGCTGAGCGGAGCAAGAGGACCTGAAGAAGGCCACCTCCGAAGCCAAGGATGCCCGCTCCGCCATGAGGGCTATAAAGGAGGAGCTGCATCAGGCCGGGGATATTGCGGCTGGAAAGCCCTTTCTGCTGCGTAGGAAGTTCACGGATCCGAAGTATGCTCAGTTGGGCCAGTTGTGGGGTGCTGAGGATGCTTATCTGAATTTGGCAGCGAGTGCGGCGGACGCAGTCGCGCACTTCCGAGGCTAAAAGGATCACGGAATGGAAGAGCTTTTTTGGTCTCCATTCCATAATCCGGAGCATCCACTTCCGTTAACCGATCGGTTTCCTGAGTGGGTTGAGCTGAACAGATTGTCCAGACTTGCCATGAAGGATGTCGTGGCTCATCTGTGGCTGAAAAGGCCCGAGCCGAAGAGTTATTTTGGCTTGGTGCAGCAGTTCCTTGATGCGGTGCCGCATATCAAGGCGGTGAAGCGGTCGGCATGCATAGAGGGTGCACAGATGGCTCTCGCCCGTGTCAAAACATACTGGCCAGAGATGGAGGCCACCGACGTTGCATCCCGGGATTCGACAGAAGCCGATTACCCACCGAGCACTATTTTGAGGAAGTCCTACAGGGCGCTTGTTTAATAGAGTCGCAGTGCTCGAAAAATGTTATGTTCAAATGACATGTATGATTTGTGAAACCATGTTTCAAATATATATATATACAGGGGCTTTTTATACTTGTGCGTTCAAGTATTGAAATACCTCCTGTGCGGCCGTTAATGTATATGTATATATAACCTGAAAGATGGCAGTCTTCGGCTTCAGCCCCCACGCACATAGTGCGGGGGTGTTTGCAAAAAGGTGCATTTTCACACTTAATCCAACGTCTTGGTCCTGTGAAGAGGTGATAGTGTAGCAAACTAGGCAACCGGACTATAATGCTTTATCACTTTCACTTTGTCATAGGAGTTCGATGGTGGGGCTACTATATAGCCCCTAGGGGCACCGCGCTCTCCGAATTCAGGGCGCGTGTGTGCCTGACAGGGAAACGGTCCTTCGTTAAAGCGGAGGAATTCTAAACATTCCGGTGGTCGATCGAGTGGTTGACCAGTCTCTCGCTATATCATGACAGTCAGTTTTCGGCTTTCTCTACTGAGGTGCTCACCAGGCCGAACCGAGGCACAATCGCAGCAGTTCTCCTGGTGCCGCGTTAGCCAATAGAACAGAACGTAAGGCAGCAAAACACAGGAGCCGGGCAAACCCAACATTTGACCAAAGACATGATTCGGAGCTGATGCATATAAGGCCTAACTCGAGACGCCGAACACTCCCTAAGGTATTCGGTCTTTATGAAAACAGGCAGAACAATGCCCTAAGCCCCTAGTGTCCAGGTACGCGCGAAAACTTCTGACGCGGCCGATGCCAAAACGCCAGCCTCCTCCTCGGTTATGGTAAGGAACCTGGGGATGTGTATCAACAAGAGATAGTAAAAAAGGTTTACGCAGGGTCTTAATCCGAAAAGAATCCTTGCAACGGGTCCCTGCTGCACGTCTGCGCCTGTGTCTCCGTTGTGCTGTATCCTGGACGGGTGTAGCACGTTGTTCATCTGTAAAAGAGAAGAACTTGGTTTGAAAAAAGAGATCGTGCAGAAAGTGTATTTTTAAAATAAACAGAGTATGGTTCAAAAAATGAATAAAATTGAGCTTTATTGGCTCTTATTGTACATGTGTGCAGCCCCTTGTAGGGGGGGGGGGTACGCGGCTAGTAAGCCCCTTGTTTATTTGTGCTGGACTCGCCTAACCGTGCCCGGGGTCTCAATGACTTGTTTAGGTGCTTCAATCAGCAAGGCCGGATGAATGCATGGCTGTCAAGGGAGTCTCACGTTCTTCCGTATTCGAGGAACACTTGAAGTTCCCTTTTAATGAGATGATGCCACGTGGACCTGGCATTTTAAGTGTAAGAGATGCATAATGCAGTATTGCGTTAAATCGGGCGAAAGCTTCGCGTCCCAATAGTGCTTGGTAGCTACTCTTAAATGGGGCGATGTGGAAGATTAACTTTTCGCGACGAAAGTTGTCGGATGAGCCGAACACAACTTCTAGTAGTAGACAGCCCGTACAATGGGCATATGGGCCTGGCATCACTCCTTTAAAGGAAGTGTTGCTATGGCGAATTTTGGTTGGGTCTATCCCCATTCTGCGGATTGTGTCCTGGTATAATAGGTTTAGATCACTGCCGCCGTCCATTAGAACTTGTGTAAATTGCAGTCCGTCGATTATAGGATCTAATATCAAAGCAGTCCATCCTGCGTTCTGGATACTTCCGGAGTAGTCCTGATGGTGATTGGTTTTGACAACCAGTGTTGGGACTCCGTTGGGGTAGACCGTGCGGCGCGTACTTTAGTGGGTGCCGCTCTATTTTTCCCTGTTATCACTTGAAGTGAATTTACTGTTTTGACCTCTTGTGGGAAATTCTTTTGTTTTCCGGTGCTCTGCTTATGGGGTTCGTCATCGTCCTCACTTGGTGTGTCGAGCCCCTTGTGTTCGGCATTAAGTCGGCCGGACTGCTTGAAAACCCAACAATCTCTGTGGGTATGGTTTGCAGGCTTTCCGGGGGTGCTGTGGATTTGGCATATCTTGTCCAACATTTTGTTTAGGTTAGATAGCTCGTCGCTATTGTCCTTGAGAGGCAGTGTTTTGTTGTTCTGCCGAGAGCTTTTGAATCCGGCGTTAACTGTCGTGCTCTTTGGGTCATTTCCCTTAGTCCGGCGCTGGTCCTTTCTGCATCGTGGTTTCCCATTTCCATCCCTGATCTCGGATGTACTTGGGTCGCTGGTGCTGTGTCTTGCTAGCTAGCTATCCTCTCTCGCGCAAAAGCGGGTCATGAGGCTTGTTAGTGTTGCCATTGTTCTTGGCTTTTCCTGGCCGAGGTGTCGGGCGAGCCATTCGTCTCGGACGTTATGTTTGAAGGCTGCTAAGGCTTCGGCGTCCGGACAGTCGACTATTTGGTTCTTTTTGATGAGGAACCTGTTCCAGAATTTGTGGGCTGACTCTCTGGGCTGTTGAGTTATGTGACTTAAATCGTCTGCATCCAGAGGGCGGACATAAGTCCCCTGAAAATTTGCCCGAAACACATCCTCGAGCTCTTCCCAACTTCCAATGGTGTTTTCTGGGAGGCTTTTGAGCCAATGCTGGGCTGGCCCTTTGAGATTGAGGGGTAAGTATTTTATGGCGTGGAGGTCATCTCCTCTAGCCAAATGTATGTGTGGGATGTAATCCTCAATCCAGACTTCGGGGTCTATTGTTCCGTCGTATGCCTCTATGTTTACGGGTTTGAATCCCGCTCGAAATTCATAATCCAGTACCTCATCGGTGAAACATAGGGGGTGTGCGGCGCCCCTGTATTTGGGTGTGCCGTTATTTTCGAATACTCGACATGTTGTGTTGCTTTCTGGAGCTTGCTTTCTTGGCCCATAGATGGACCTGACCGGGCCGTCCTTTTTACGAGGATCCTTATGTGGATCGTGTGCCGGTTTGTGTGCGGCGCCGCTTGCCGCTCTTTGTTTTTCATGTGGTCATCTATCCGACCGGGCGGCCTTTTTGTTTTTTGACTGTGGGGGCTCTACGGCCTCCTCGTCAAATTCGGGCAGCAGCTTGCGCTTCGGGTAGCTCTTTGCTTGGTGACTATCACCGTATTTGTCTGCGGTCTTGAGTACTTTGCTCCATCTTATTCTGAGTATGTCTTCCGCTGTTTTGAGATTCCGCTTCTGCTTCTTCAGACTTCTTGCAGTGGCGACGAGCCTTTTGTGGAGGTTCTTCTGCTCCGACGATGTGTCCGGCGTGAGTTCGTCCGAACTGTTGTTTTCGCCGGGGATGGGTTGCTTGTCCAATTCATCCTATTCGGATGGTTGCTTGGGGGTATGTTCGTCGTCCACTGGTTCTCCTTGTTCTATGGATGGGTCATTGTCGAGGCGGGACTTTGGGCGGCGCTTACGTCGCTGTTTCGGTTGTTTTTCGGGGGAATTATCCTTCGCAGCGTCCCGTTGTTCCTCGTTATCACTTCCTTTGGGTGTATCCACCATATATACATCGTGAGTTGGGGTGGCCTTCCAGTGCCCTGTGGGCGCTGGTTCTTGGTCGTCTCCGGCATCGTCGTCCATACCGTCGATGTCTTCGGAGTCGAAGTCTAGCATGTCGGTTAAGTCGTCGACAGTGGCTACAAAGTGGGTGGTGGGTGGGTTTTGAATTTCTCCATCGTCCGCATCCCAACCATCCTGACCGTAATCCGGCCAGGGCTCTCTTGATAAAGAGAGATATTTTAGCGAATTTAGGATGTCACCAAAAGGCGAGTGCTGAAAGATGTCCGCAGCGGTGAACTTCATGATCGGCGCCCAATCGGATTCGATTGGTAGGGGCGCGGGAGGTTCGGAGTCCGGCAAGGAGTCCGGCACCTCGGAGTCACGAGCTTCACAAGGGACGGGGTCGATATTCGGCTCCATCGCCGTAGAGGTAGGAGCCCCAGAGGCGGTGTCTAGCCACCCATCCTCGATCGGCGCAGTTGGCTCCGAGTCAAGGGTCGGAGCGGACTCTTGTGCGGCCTCCAGGGCACTGTACGGCAGCAGAGCTAAATCATACCCATCGTGACAGTGCGGCGCGCTTGGCATTGGCTCGAATCCATCGAAGATCAAGTCTCCGCGGATGTCGGCTGTATAGTTCAAACTTCCAAATCTGACCTGATGGCCAGGGGCGTAGCTTTCGATCTGCTCCAGATGGCCAAGTGAATTGGACCGCAGTGCAAAGCCGCCGAACACGAAGATCTGTCCGGGGAGAAAAGTCTCACCCTGGGCCGCGCCGTTGTCGATGATCGAAGGAGCCATCGAGCCTATGGGCGACGACACAGAGGAACTCTCAATGAAAGCACCAATGTCGGTGTCAAAACCGGCGGATCTCGGGTAGGGGGTCCCGAACTATGCGTCTAGGCGGATGGTAACAGGAGACAAGGGACACGATGTTTTTACCCAGGTTCGGGCCCTCTCGATGGAGGTAAAACCCTACTCCTGCTTGATTGATATTGATGATATGGGTAGTACAAGAGTGGATCTACCACGAGATCAAGGACGCTAAATCCTAGAAGCTAGCCTATGGTATGATTGTTGTTCGTCCTACGGACTAAAACCCTCCGGTTTATATAGACACCGGAGAGGGCTAGGGTTACACAGAGTCAGTTACAATGGTAGGAGATCTACATATCCGTATTGCCAAGCTTGCCTTCCATCCCAAGGAAAGTCCCATCCGGACACGGGACAAAGTCTTCAATCTTGTATCTTCATAGTCTTGGAGTCCGGCCAATGATGATAGTTTGGCTATCCGGACACCCCCTAGTCCAGGACTCCCTCACCCACCCCCCACCCGCGTCGAGTTTTCTTCGTTCGGCGAGGCCCCACAACCACCCGAGCCCCTTGGATCGCACCGGCGAACTCCGCCGAGCTCTGAAAAATCGACTGACCCAATTTTGAAATTTAGTCTACTGTGATTTAACTAGTGTGGAATATAAAAGGGGAAAACCATAAGCATTGGGAGTATAGTGTTGAGCGTGCCATGGCGGATCTGAAGGTGCAAACCGGACAAAGGCAACTTCGCAACCAAGACAAGAAATCAGAGTAAAGCAGTAGCGATCTATTTTCTTGCTGCGATAAATAAGTTGAGCAGATACGAAAGAGTACCACCTCTGGTACGGCACCGTGTACGCATCTGCTGAGAATTTGATGGTGCTGCGATAGCGATGGTTGTCGGCGGCGTGGAAGCAAATCTAGGAGGGTAGGCGGTGGCGGCGGGACGCGGTGGACGAGACGGTCGTAGGAGCGGTGCCGGCAAGGTGGACGACGGCGGGGATGAAGCGAGAGGACGGGATGCAATGATCCCGGTCTGAAGGCATGGATGAGAGAGGTCGTTCTCTTGTAATGGACGGCGGCGTTGGGGTATCAACTCCGGCATGGTGGAGGAGGACGGCGGTGGATGGGGTGGTGGACGGCGGCGGACGGAGGAGGGTGGGGTGGAGAGGGTGTTTTGGCGCCCACTGAGTACGAATGGGGAAAGGGGAGGTAGAGAGGAAGGGGGGAGCCATGTATTCAGGGCGCGCTTGTCTCAAATGCGAGGGAATTTACAAACTTAGCCCCCACTTCAAATTACTACTACAACACAGCAACATTAGTCGGTTGGGGATAGGACTCGCATACACCGAATATTTGCCGACGAGAGTTTGTTTTTGGCGCCCACCGTGTATGAATATGAATCGGGGAGGGAGTCGATTTCGGCCGAGGGCACACTGTGTTTTGGCGCCCACCGTGTATGAATCCGGGTGAGAGGCGGTTACGTCACGTTTGGGTGAAATTACAAACCTACCCCTATCAAAACCTATAGAAATCCAGCAGATAGGCTTTGCGTGGCAGGGATAGGCAGTAGTGATTTCCATTTCACAGATTTTGGTTTCAGGCGGTTACTGCGACTTTCCCCGCTTCGTTCAAATTTTGCGAAGTGCACGTTTACCGTGCCAACTCAATTCGAATCCCGTTTGTATTCTACTATCTTTTTCGGGCGGGATCCATTTTCAATTGGAATTACATCCTATATACATCATTTATATATATATACTTTCAAAAGCACAACACCATTTATACATAAATATGGTTTACAAATGGCATGATCTCAGATTCATAAGGTTGTATCCATCAATTTGGATTTTCAAATATTTGAAACCACTTTATGTTGAAATCCAATGTATGCATTCCTCGCTAACTGTCTCCAATTAATGTGTGTTTCATGCGGGGTTTTTTTAACTTCTCAAACATGTATAATGTGTTTCACACACGCAACATATAGTGTAATCCCGTTTAGACATTAATTGCATATAAACCATGCATTGTTTGTAATTGAAGAATCTATGGATCACCAATATTGATAAACTATATAACATTACACGTGTGCCCAAATTCAAATGAATATGCATGTTTGATACACCAATTTGCGTTATGATATTATCGATGTCGTGATCTCCAGTTTAAATATTTGAATCCCCTTTAATCCAGATATTAGTCTCATATAGCTATCACTCATGCTTATATAGGACTATCTCTCTGGACCTATACGCGTTCATCGTCTCTCAGGTATCTCTCGTGCTACCTGTATGTCGACAATGATCTTTTATCTTCATAACACACTGACGGTACTCTCTCCCTCGACCTTCATCACTCTATATCTCTCTAAGTATATCTCTCTCCCTGCTATGTGTCTCTAACTATGATTCTCCATGTGGAATCTCTTTCTCTCACACAAACACAAAACTTTGTCTCCCGGGGTCTCATTTTTCTCTACTATTCCCATGTGTGCCACTCGCACACCCCTCATACAGAGATGTCTTTCACTCCTTAGATATGAGAACCTACGACTCTTCCTCTTCAATATCTCTTTCTCACACACAAACATAAACTCTGTCTCCCAGCGTCTCATATTTCTCCATTGTTCTCTTGTATGCCGCTCACACACACCCTCTCTCCCTAGAGATATCTTGCGTTCCCTCATATGTCTCTCTAGCTATCACTCTCGTTGTGAAATATCTTTCTCTCTCGCAGACACAAAACTCCGTCTCTCTGGATCTCATTTCTCTCTGATATCTGTTTGTATGTGACTCACATGCACCCTCTCTCTATCTCTCTCACACCCACACACATAACCCAGCCTTCTAATCTACTCGACTCCTATCTCTAACGCACACTAGCTAGCATCTTTATCTTTCTATTTATCTGTTTCTCCATCAACCTTCTTTCCCGCCCTCACTCTTGATTCCTATCACGCACACTACATATGTTTCTCTCTACATGCAGTCAAGTGCCCTCTCACACACATATATAACTTCACCCTTTGAACCACCCGACGGTCATCTCCAACACCCAAACTAACGGATGTCCCTCTAGCTAGCATCTCCATCTCTGTATCTATCTGTAGTTTCTCCGTCAACATTTCTTTCTCGCACGGAGTCTTGCTTCCTATCACCCACACTATATATGTCTCTGCATACATATTCATTTATAGGTTGATCTCTTTTGCACAATCGTTGCACCTCACCCCCTCTGCTCGCCATAGTTGCATGCTCCAGCCCACGCCACTATCTCTTAAAGACAAAAACACATGCTCAATTGTCGGGCCTTCTTCCCTACATTCTCACATGCATGCATATTGTCATACCGATCCGTCTCTCCCATGTCGTTGATCTTATGACTTATATCTTCTTTCTTTTATCTCGATCATGCGCGCGCGCACACATACACATCCCACGTATACATGTATACCTCTCACACATGCACGTTCAAGGTCTCTATGTCTCCATACGTAGTTAATTACCCTCAATCCTAATGCCACATCGAATCGTTCTACTCTTTTGTGCACATAACTTCCGCCTGGATGGGTAAAACACACACTCACACTTAACAATCTCCTTCTAGCTATCCCCCCCCCCCCCGCGCCTCTCACTCTTTCCCTATATCCCCGAAACCAATAAGACCATCCCTTTGTTTAATTCCCGCCTACATGCACCATCGATATATAGTAGTCTTCCTCGGTGTCTCTCGAACAAACACGTTCTCTCGATGTCGACTCCTCTCATGCGCACGCACCTTCTCTTCCCTCTCTACGGGCATTTTCTCTCTCGCACCCCATCGTTGGTGGCCTCTGCCATACACATCACCTCTCTATGATGAAGCCATGCACACTTAAATTACATCCGCCACAGAGGACCCCGCGACACACACACACGCACACGCATGCACGCACACACACACACACACGCACGCATGCACCCCCCCCCCACACACACACAATAAGACTCCATCTCTCTCTCTCTCACACACACACACACAAACACACACACACACGCACGCACCCCCCCCCACACACACTTAGACTCCATCTCTCTCTCTCTCTCTCTCTCTCACACACACACACACAAACTAAGACTCCATCTCTCTCTCTCTCTCCTCTCTCTCTCTCTCTCACACACACACACACTAAGACTCCATCTCACACACACATGCTCTAGGCGGAGGATTTGTTCCTACCACCCTTCATCCAACCTTACCTGTATGATAAACAATCACCTTTATTTACTTGCATAACATGGACAAATTCCACCTTACTTTAGTAGTCAGCAAACTTATCATCTGTACCCTTATAAAAAAACAAGTTGGCGATGATGGTGTGCCTGCCATCTTGTAATACAGACCGTATGATCTATATCTGATGGATAGAAAGCAAACTATGATAATTTTACAAAAGATACCCGCACCCCTCTCCACATCATTATCTCCCGCAACCTCATTGCTCAGCAATTAAAAAAGGAATAAGTCTCTGGAACAATCTAGCATGCATGGTGGCCGCTGCCGCCTGCCGGCGCCGTCCATCCCCATGCCTCCGCCCATTCCGACCACCAGTCATCACCATGCTCCACTCCTCCTTGCCTTATCTCTCATCTTTCATTTTTTCGATGACATTCTCGAGATACCAGTTTTCCGATAAAATTCTCGAGATATCATTAGTTTTCACACATGGGATTACTCCTGCATGGGCCAATCACAACAGGTGTTTTGTAAAAAAAATGCATATTGATGTTCGTGCAATGCACGAGAATCTTGCTTGTAGTTATATAACGCAAATCACGAGCAGGAAGTGACATTTTTTTTGACACAACCATGTTAACATGGCCACGTAAATCACTAGATAAAGTAAATACCATTATACTTATATCCCGATGCAAAAGGTTGAGTACATGTCCGAAGAGTAGAGTCGCACACACGCACTCTGCCTCTCAGAATCTCTCTCTCACACACACACCAGTTATGTGACGCCCACTTAAGCAGACACGAGTATGTTAGAATTTGTGCACCCGTGGGTACACGTGATGCTGGGCATTTATTTAAGCCGAAAGGCGAACCCAAACAGTAGCTGCATTCATTCCCCTCCCGCTGCCTCTTCTCTGGTCGCCGTCGCCCGGTAGCCGTGGGCCGACCGAAGGTAACAACATACGCCATACTCCCGCCGGAGCGGCGCTTTAATATGGAAATTTTAGTGGTCATGCATGCATCTTTTTGTGCTAGCACTCCTATATAAGGGTTGACCGGTCGCTTCCCGCGGACGTGCACGGGCGGTGGAAGAGGAAGGAGAAGGGAAGCAGGCTATGGAGGAGCGTTTTTTACCACTATTTCTTAGGAAACTGAGTGCAATAATTGAGTAGTATTGCAAACTACCAGTACTACACCTGAAATGGTTCAAAACCTACACTCCCTTGCCAGTGCGCGCTTCCTGCGTGAGACGGTCAGCGTCGCCCTGGAGCGTCAGTGCCGCATTAATGCCCGGCCAAAGCGGAGACGACCTCTCACTGGCGCCGGCTTTGAAGTGGCGCGACGGTCGAGAGAGCGCCGCTTTCCGGTGCACGCGACTGCTCCGCGTCGAGACTGGCCATAGGCCCTGTTTGGATCCATGGGTTAGAGTTAGTTTGAGCTAGTTGGGGCTCAAATAGCCCTAAAGTATCCAAGCATGAGGGTTTAAATTGGAGCAAGTTGCACCGAACCCACCAAAAAAATATCCCACCCAAGAGGTGCTAACTGGAGATAGTTCTCATTGGGACCACTGAAAAATCACTTTTCTCTCTCCATGAAGTGCATTTATTGTCAATATAACCCTGTCACCCAAACAACTCTTTGGCTACAGTTAGTTCAGGGTTAGTCATGAGTTAATCTAACCTCTAGCTAAGTTAGAGTATCAAACAGGAGCAGTATAGGACATGCAAGTTTCTCAAAGCATACAGGCAAATTCGTACGTGAAAGGATTGTTTTCTTTTTGAAAACGGAACATGAAAGGAATTTTTTTAGAATGCTCTTGGCATGTCGCTAACATGTGATAGTTAACCGACCTCAATAGACGGCAGAAACGCTAGCCCACTGCACTTTGATAGAGACGAGGAGGGAGAAACGATACAGGCTGCTGAATTACTAGAGATAGGTGTCGCACGGAAGCCACGAAATATGGTGATAGCGTGGGTTAGCCATGTACTAGTATGATGTAACTACACTGGGCTGCCATGTTTCGTACTCTTCCAGCCCACTGTGGAGATGATTGGTTAATTTTATATCATTGAATAATATAAAATATTATGAGTGCAGACGCTCCACCACAAGGTTCCTTGCTCCTTCTCGGTCGTCCGGAATCTATGTTCTTCCACTCTATTTTTTTTTACGTGAGCTTTGTTCATCCTTTTGCCAACACGCGAGACATCTAGCATCAAGGTGCACGTGTTATGCAAGGATCGTTCCATCTATATGAAGAACACATGGGACTGGAACTACGGGACGGACATGTACCCAGGAGTGGACGTACGAACCTGAGTAATGTAGCGCAGTAAGTGAAGTAGAAAGGCACAAATGGTATGAACATGCATGGCATATAGGGTGTGTTTGGTTGCGTTCTCGTCTCAGCATAGTTGTTCCCTCTTCATGCATGCTCAACTCAACACCCCTCTTCATGCATGCTCTCTTCATGCATGCTTCTAGTGTATTTGTGCTAAACTAGTGTGGACTCATGCACCCTCCATACACTACCAAACACCCAAAAGTAGGTCGAGAAGGGAACTCTTGGGCGGCATTTGTCTCTTACTACGTACTACCACTAAATGTTGTACGTGCAATGCACGGTGATGTTATGGAGTACGTGCCTAAGTACTCTACTACTACTATATTAGTTGGAGGCACATATTAACTTTTATATTCGTTTACGTGTATGCCCCGAGACCTTCCAACTAGACATGTCGTTCTCTCCAGGTCGCACTTTGTATCGTTCATACCACTAAGTACTACTACGTGTGGTCTCCGACCCAGAAGTGGAAGAAGTGGAGACGCTCTACCACGCTGTTTTTTTACACTGGGCTCTACCACGCTGTTCATGTCCCACTCCTTTCGCTGACGTGTGGGACATCCAGCACGTGCCGTGTTTGGCACCCTTCGTCGTAAGAGTTGAAACACTAGCATTCATCAGAAATAAAAAATAATTATCAATCGGCAGTGATACTTTTTTTTGCGAACCAATCAGTAGTGATACTATACCACGCGGTTTCCTTGCTCCTCGATATCGGAAAGAATACTTTCGTTCGCCAACATGTGGGACGTCGACCATCCTGGTCCACTTGCCATGCACGCAGAACTCCAAGGGAGAGTCACCCAGGTCGTCGCACCGCAGTAACAATGACTAATGAGCCGTCCAATCACAGGCCCACTTCCCACTTTGAAGTTGCTCGGACGAAGGAACCATCATGACTTCGTTGAATTCCGCTTCTTGAAGAAAACTGCTGTACAACAGTACTGCTAGCTACAGTATTTACTCCAACAGAGGCCTCCTTTCGTTCAGAGGATAGGAATATGAAAGTCATAGGAAGTGAGATGACATGCATCTCAATTCCTATAGAGAAAGAGATGCCATTTGATGCTTAGGATAGGAATTTTTCCATTTAGTCCAGGCTAATGTACTGGTAATTTTCTCTAAAAACTACAGTAGTAACTAGTAGTACTGGTACATGCTCGTACTTAGACACAGACACACACACTAACTACTAGTACTACTACTTCTCACATGCTGGCTAGATGTCGTCGTTCTCCTTCCCGGCTTTGTCGGCGACACCCCACCGTGCTTGGATCTCCGCTGACCTCTCCGCAGCAGCGCGTGCGTCCTTTTCTTTCTTGAGGCGGCGAGCCTCTCTTTTCTTGAGTGCTTTCTGACTTTTCCGCTCCCTCTGTGCGGCTTCGGCCGCCTCTTGCTCTACCGCCCATTCGGCCTTGGCATCTTCAAATTCCTCCCACATAGTTGTGAGGTCGCGAGCGGCGACGAACTCACGGCGGGATGCCATCGCTTCCCTACCATTTTGTGTGCGGTCGTGGGCGGCGAGGAACTCGGCGCGGCGGGATGCCATCACTGCCTTACCGATTAGTGTGCGGCGCGGTGGCAGACGACGCTTGGTGAGAGCTCTGGGGTGGAGTGGCCGGACAACCGTATAGTGCATTGGTTTGTCAAGAGCTCAAGGACAGAAGACGAAGCAAATTTGGATTCCCCTTCAATCCTAGACATTTATTACCGAGTAAAATGCATTGGCGGTCATCGAACTTGTCTTGATAGCTCACCTTGATCATTGTATATGAGATATGGTGATTATACGGTCACTGGCCCAGCATATACCTCCGTATTTGTATGGTTGACCAGTCAAACAATCCACATGCGCCTCATCAGCTCGTGTTCTTTATCTATCTACGCGGGCCTACCTGTGAATGGAGAAAGAAATACTGTAAAAACCAAAATTATGCGTATGTGGGGAATCAAACCACGGACTCATCGCTGCAACGCACCCTCGTCAGCCAAATGAAAATGAAATACTTCGCGTCAGACACTCACGCTCACGCTGTCAAAGCATGCTAATGCATGCACGTCGCCCTCTAAATCAAGGTCCTGCTCATGGCGCAACGCAAACAGCAAGCCCATCACCTGCGCGCCCTGGCGGTGCCTGACATTACTGTTTAGACGTTTGATGGAGGCCTACGCGAACACCGAGCATGTATTCACCTGGCTCAACACCAACGGTCATACTCGAATCACCTTGCTCATGTATATCGTCCATCACAACGACAATCTATAAAACAGCCTAAGCTAGAGAGGGTACTATGGTAGTATGGTACGTAGTATGTACTATCGTGAGCGACCGATCTTAGTGCCACTGCACACCGAAACCCCTTCCATCGCTAGAGCATGCTTCCCGCCTAAAACGGTCAGTGTCTCTCCAGAATGTCAATGCCGCATTCACTGGACTTAACTGCAGGTGCAATTGGTGTGTCACTGACATGCGGGCTAGACGCCAGTTGGGCCCACATGTCAGTAACCCAAACGCATCTGCAGTTAAGTCACTGAAGCAGCGTCCGCATTCACGACCGATGAACCTACTCCGACGCCAGTTGTCCATCCGTCTGCCGCGGCTCATTGCCATTTGCCCTCTATATTAACTTGAGCCCCAGCTCCCAGCCGTAGCCAAAGACCCACACTTATTCTCCTCCAGTCCCTTCCTTCTGTCGGCACCACTTCAACCATGGCCTCCTGGCACTCCGAAGCTCTCTTGGACGTACTGTCGCAGGAGCAGACGAGGGACATCGGCGGCTCCGCTCCGGGCACGCTCCAAAGCTCTCTTCGACGTACTGTCGCAGGAGCAAATGAAGGAGATCGCCGGCACCCCCCGCCCCCCGGCCGCCCTCCGCCGCCACGACCACAAAGCCGGTGCGCGTGCGCGGGCGCAGCCGGCAGCGAGGAAGAGTAGTACACGGTAGGTCGACGCTGCTCTGGTCCCGAGAAGGCCACCGCTACTCCACTCAGTCGACACCAAGCTTGGTGGCGTAAACATTGGCCGCCGATTAGCCGCTTGACAGCAACGTGGAGGCGGAAATCTTCAGAACGTTGTGCTCTGGCCGGAGGAGGAGGTTATCGAGGCGGATGAGGAGGAGACAAAGGCAATGGCCGGCTTTCTCGGGTTCATGGCCAGACATGGTGGTCAGGTGTCGGCGATCGTTTAGATTAGGTTTACAGTAGGTTTTGTATGGTTTGTGCGAAATATGTAATGAATTTTGTCCAGTTTGTAGGAAACGTTTTCGAAATGTAATGAATTTCATCTGGTTAATTTGAAATTTGCTTTGTTTGCACGAATTTCGTCCCGTTAGTTCATATAGTTGTCGAAAGGTATGCGGGCAGCACCGGATGGCATCCATCAGTGTCCTCGGACAGATGCCGGTGTAAATTTGTGGGCCAGCGCTGGAGATGCCCTAACTATCATGCTATAATCGCTAACAATCCTCCATTATTTGGCAGGGAACAGTTATCCCTCGATCAAAATCAGATCCACGGTGTTTCGCACTCCTCCCGCGTAAGAGTGTAAACTCTTGCTTACATAAAAATGGAGCAAGTGGACGGCACTGTAGCACATCATATCACTCAAACTAGCCCGCCTAACGAGCGGGAAAGCACCGCCCTCGTCATTTTGTTCTAGATTTCTATCGATCGATCGCGCGAAAATGTTACGCTTCGCAAGTTCTAAAGGAAAAGGCGGCACACTTACGACTCGTACGCCTTGCAACCCCGACAGTCCGACTCGCACGCCGCTCACCAGAGGGGACATGCGTTGTCTTGCAATTTCACTGACATGTGGGACCGTAATTGAATAAACCGTCGATAGCCGAAATCTAATCGCTCGGCGGGCGTCGGCTGAGAAGAGAGAAATGGGGGAGGGAGAAGAGATCATTCGCCTGCCGCGCACGGACTCCAAGAAATATATGGTGATAATGTGAGGTGGGCCATGCTGGAGTCCGGACTGCTTCGGGAGCCCGCTCTCACCGCCCTGGCCCCTCAAGACGCCAGCTGCCCGCTGCATGCATAGCAAGTAGTCCCCGCTTATGTGGAGGAGAGAGGGGCATTGACAAAGTCAAGGAGTAACAGTGGAGACAGTAGCTTTCATCAAAAATAAACAATGAATACCCATTGCTCGTCCTCTATATCGGAAAGAATACTTTCATTCGCCGACATGTGGGACGTCGACCATCCTGGTCCACCTGCCATGCACAAAATTATCCTGGTCTACCCCGGTCGTATCGCAGGCCCAACCTTTCCCACTGTAAGTTGTTCGGACGAAGGAACCATCATGACTTCGTTGAATTCCGCTTCTTCAAGAAAACTTATTGTACCCGCAATACTGCTACCACACACGAAGACTGGACGGCACTGTACCACGTCATATCACTGAAACCCACTAGGCCAAACTAGCCCGCCTAGGTCATCTATTTTGGAACGGAGGGAGTACGTCTCTGCACTACTATGATTTTGTGTTGCACGTTCTCTGTACTTTTGCTATGATTTTCTACCCTATGAACCAAATGAGGCATGTATGTATGTCGACTATTGTCTGATCGATCGCTAAGCCTACAATTTTAGGAGCTAGGGCTATTGGTCGATCAATAAGGGATAAGTATAAGGGTACCACAAGCTCATCAGCCCCAACGTTTCTCTTCGGTGAGTGTTTTGCAAGTACTATAGCTTGCACAGTAGCTAGCCTACTAACACCAAGAATCATCAAACAAGCCCTGCTGATATGATAAACAGTTCAAACTTACATCTAAGCATGCCATATATTACATCAAAAGCTGGTGAGGATACATCTGTTTCCATAACTCGGAGAGGGTTCGCATGATTCATCGCATGATTCATTATCAAACAAAAGTAGCAAGATCCGCCCACACAAGACAGTGCACTAGCCCTAAGATGGTTTGATAACACGCATCGTTTTGGTAATTAAACACAGGGCAATGCAAACTACCCTGAAGGATTAGCGCGACCAACTATTTCTTGTCATCGATCTCTCGGGCAATGACCACAGCACGGACAGCGGCATGGGAATCAATTTCTGGGGAGATGTCCACAGGACTGACCGCGACATCGGAATCGATCTCTGGGGCGATGTCTACAGGATGGACAGCGGCATCGGAATCGATCTCCAGGGCGATGCCAACAGGACGGGCCACGACATCGGAATCATCAAGGACAACCACCGGCACCCGCACAACCCTAACATATTAGCAAGCACATTGCAAATAATAAAAAACCACAACTATGGTCATAAGCCATTATTTTTTACCTTGTGCAGCTCACCGGGGGATCTCATCCCTCCGGGGGCCATCTCCTCATCCTCGATGGGGGCGATCACCTTGCCAGGGGAATACTGCTTCTCAACGGCGACTATCTCCTCAAACTCGGTCTTGAGCCTCACATAGGTGGCAATCAGAGTTCTTGGGGTAGGCACAGTGGGGCCCTTACTGTTCTTCCAACTTTATTTGAGGAGTTCGTCTGCCAACGTCCTCAACTCTTTGGCCAGTGCTTGTTTCTTGGAGTTCTTTGTCTCCATGGGTTGGCCCGCCAACATGGTCAACTTGTTGGTCGGTGCTCGCTTCCTGGAGATCGCTGTCTCCAGTGGGTTGTCCACCGGCAACTCTTTGCCTAGTGCTCCAGGATCCATCAATGAACTGACAAACAAAAAGCAATCGAAAGGAAACCACAATCGCAATGAAAACGGGAAAAGAATAGGATGTGAGAATCGGTCGGTGCTTCACAAAAAGAAGATTATTGGAATGAAAATATAGCAGCATAACTGATTCGCCCACCTTTCCTTCGTTGGTACACAAGAAAAATGGCAGAAGTGAGTAGCCTGGAGTGAGGTTTTCTTCAAGAAAGGGAAGAAAGGGCTTGAACGAGCGTTCCAATGAAATGATGGTTGCTTCGTCCAGTCCAACTTGGAGGCCACCTTACCACTGCTGGTAAACGTGTGGGTTTTGTGATATGACGGGTCATGACGGCCACACCGGGGTGACAGGTGAGTCTCGACTATAGCACCTCGCTGTGATTTGGTGGATGGCACGTGGGCCCGGATGCTTTGAAATGTCCCGCATGTGGATAGAGCGGCTAGTCATATAGGAGTGCTCAATATTGTGCACCGCGACCAAGGCGGAGAGGAAAACGAGAGAACTACGTAATTAATGCATGAGGTTAATTAGGGTAGTTTTGTAAAGTACGAGATGCATTCCTCCAATCGCAAAATGCCTTGGTTCATGAGATTTGAGATTTGAGCCCTATAAACCGGAAGGGAGGGGGTACTGCACATGGTGTAGTCTAGTCACTTGTTGAAATCTCTAGAAAGGCAAATGCTCCTTTCCGGTTTACAGGTCTATACTACTCCCTCCGTCTAGGTCTGTAAGTCATCTTACGAAAACCAAATAGTCCCAAAACACTTAGGCGCGGTGCATTAACTTCTACCTTGTGTCTTGTTTCTTGACATACGTATCAACCAATAAGAGATGAGAGGTGTGCATGCTTTTAATGACTTGTAATGGCTAGTTCATTGCATGGAATACTATTAATTAGCAAATAAACATTGGTGACCCCAGGAGGAAACGGTGCTAAGCGTGTGGACCTATGCAGAATGAGTATCAACCAATGGATAATGGAGTTTAATTGTTAAATAATAGCAATTTTGTCTCATGCAAGAGCCTGGCTAGTACTCCAAGGAACCGCACCACGCGAGCGTTCGCAACTGCCATGTTCGATTTGCGCTTGGCTCTTCGCCTCTTCGAGAAGACAAACAATGATGTTACTCCTACTTCTACAGTATCGAATCCACTGCTGCATGTCCGTCCACCTCGTGCGAGAGGGATAGCGTGTAGCGAAAGCTTCTACTTACTGCTCCTGCCTTTGCGTCTATGATAGGTGGCCCAACAGGTGGTTGGCCCTCCTGTCATGCAGCCAAAGGCAGGTGTAGTTAAGGCACCGGAGCTCAGTCCGTGAGGGAGAGGGTGTTGTAGTAATCAAATTTCTCGGTCTTGTACGAGTTGATGCGATACATCAAAGCACTGCACTCGATAAAAGTCTTTTTACACATTTCAAATGGGCTACTTCGTATGTAGGAGTAGACATATTCTGCTTCGTATGTAGTCACTTGTTGCAATCTCTAAAAAGACTTATATTTGGAAACGGAGGGAGTATAACGCATGCATGCATGTCGTGACTTTCCTTTTGATACTTGCATGTGTTGATTTGATGCACCTTGCCAAATTTTGACTATAAATTTAACTAACCAAATTTTCATGCATGTCAAAAAAAATTACAGGGCTGTTTGGATTGTGACTATGTTTGTCTTATGTTGCCACATTATTTTTCCCACACTTGCCTAACCTGAGTTGCTCAAATTGTTAGACACACTTTGGCTTGCCTAAGGGAATCTTGCCACAATTTTTGTGTCTATGACATGTGGGGTTCACTGCTAATAAAAAAATTCTTGTCTTAGGTGTGGCTAATAAAAAGACTTATATTTAGGAACGGAGGGAGTAGAAAATATAAATAATAATGCATGTTGGGGCAACCCACGTTTCCGCTAATTTTAGTCGTGGGCTTGTTAACAATTTTTACGAGGGGGTGGCTGTTCATTTAATGGAGGGACTTGTAGTACCAGACTTGAACGATACAAAGTGCGACCTGGCACACCATAGCACCACTTGGAACAAGCGGGTAGCTATCTCAAAAAATAATCAACAACTAAAAAAACCGCGACCTGGCATGTAGTAGTACACAATTTTAAACGATTGTTTTGATGGAGTGAAAAAGGAAAACTACCCCACTACTTATATATAGGCCGGAGCCTCCGCGCTTGCTTGCTAGGGTTGCTCTATTCATACACTCTCATCCTCTCCAGATCTAAACAAGATAGGGGTAGTAACACTATCTTTCTCCCTTCAAAAAACACTGGCTTTCTATCCTCACCACCGGTTACAGATCCGGACGTATCCCCCTCCGCCGGTGAAGGGGAGGAGGGGAAGCGTTTAGGCCGTCGTCGACAGCGAGGGAGGAGACTCACTGCCGGCCGCACCATTATCTCTGGCCGAGCGCCGACGCGGGAAGTCCTCCTATCCCTTCGTCGTTGCCTGTGGGCGGATCCGGCCTCCCGCCGCCCACCTATCCACATACCGACGACCTTCAGGTATATCTTTGTTCGAAACCGCCTTAGCTCTACTTCCCCAGCTCGCTACGTCACTGCATGTGCATCATTTTCTACCTCTCAGCCCCTCTCGATCGGATGGTCCAACGTCACCTATTTTTTTCTATTGTTAGAGGTAAAGCTACTTCATGGAGTCGAATCTTGTACTCCCTCTGTCCGAAAATAGTTGTCAATGAAATAAAGTGGGGGTGGGGTAATTTAGTATGTACATCGGACTTGGTACAAACAGGAAGGAAATGGGATGAAAGTAGTACAGACTGGTCATCCAACCGGTCTCTTGGTTGAAAAGGGAAATATAGGGGTAACGCTGTACACATTGGTATGACCAGGACTAGATTTGTTATCCACACATAGGAGTAGGTGGCTAGAGTGAACAACAATGGGACCAACCCAGATATGTTTCTTGGATGTTTGTTTCTCGGGGCAACAAACTATGAATCACCAACTTATGCCCTTGTTTACGTACATGGTGCTGTACTCCTGGTGCACCCACTGTCCCATGCCCTTATACCAAATATTTAGGCTCCGGTCGGAATAAAGGGGCAGAAAACTTGATGAAAATAGAGGAATAGTAAAGGAATGTAGGTATAAAACTATGGAACAACGAACCGGAGGAAACTCTCAAGAGAATATGTTCGGATGGACTACGAAATGTACAGATTTGTTTTTTAGAGTAGCATGCTTGGTAGTATGAGATGCTATTTGTTTATTCAGCTGCACAGTGACTACTCTTGTCCTCACCTCACATACCACACATAGGTTGATTTTTTTATTCCGGCAAACACAGCACAGCAACCTGTCTAACGCCTGCAGTGAGTGCCTGCCTCGGGCTTCCGCCCAAAAAATGAGCAGCGCGTGGATGTTTCTAATCCGATGGAATCAGTACTACCAGACCAGCTTTCCTATGAAACACTATTCACCTTTCCCGTGTTCCGAACGGTTGGAAGGGAAAGAATATCGTAGGAATTGTATTCCTACAAAAATCCTGCACCAAACCCTGTGAACCGAATGCAGCCTTAGTTGTTCTTAATATAATGTCCCTGGTAAAAATGAAGCCATGCCACTGTTTTTGCCTGTAATTGTTTGAGACTCTGACAAGTTTAGCCAAATGTTTTTGCCTATAATTGTTTGAGACTCTGACTGTTTCCTCTGTGCCTTTTTGTGCAAACAGGGATATCCAATTCACCTGGTTGTTGTTGTGACCTTTTGGTGCACTACACAAAACTCTTCTTAAAAGAAGTGACTTTTGTGCTCTTTAACTGGAATGTCAGAATGGAACAGTTGGTTCATTTTGGTGGAACTGCACAAAAGGAGATCTGTGTTCCAATCCTCATCATCCATATTGGCGCCATAACCTTTCTTTAGGTAAGAATGATATTTAATGCATGTGTTCATCTCTATTTTCCGACTGCCATGAGAAAATAATGCTGTTTTTTACTAGTACTCTTGCACTCCCTCACTGACAAAACCAATTCTGAATTAGAAGGCCAATCATGTACTTGGTTTCACCAACTGGTGAGGAGAAAGTGAAACAGAGCATGAAGAGGAGGAAGAAGAAGAATAAGCAGTGCCAAGGCGATCTTGCTGAAGCCAGAGGCCTCAGTCGAGGCTATTCAAGGGCTCCGGCAACGACTACCTTACATGTGAGACGATCCTCCAGGGAGCCCTTCCACTTCTGCTGTCTCACTTAATTAATTAGGAGTACTTAAGTACCACTAATTTATTACTGCCTAATTTTCCTGTTGGAGTTAAACAAATCTTTAGTAGGACCCTATGCTGAATCATGTACATGTGAATGTTTGTCTATGGAGGTGAATCATGTGGTGGAGCAGGGAGGGAATATTATTAGTGTCACGACATAATAGTGCTATTGTTTTGCATGTCAATTTATTGCCATTGGTTCAATGAGGCAATGTTTTGCATATTGTCAATCATGAATTTGATGCTACTGTTTGAGTAATATGCTAATGTCTTCCTATCCTTTCTCACTAAGCTAATGAAGGTTTCACCTTGTTCCTAGTTGTGCAAACAGGGATCACGTTGTGCCAATCATACATTTTAGTGGAACTACACAAGACAATACAATGAACTGTATCCCAGCCAGTGCTTTAACTCTGCTGGAAGTTCTTGATAATCTTTCGATATAATCTCAGCACTGCTAAACAAGAGTGATTTCAACCATACATTTGAAGTGCACAAAAATATATACTATTGTGTGATTCTAGTGAGTGTTTTATCATCTCTTATTGGACTACATGAATAAGCTTTTTTTCTCCGGTTGGTACGGGCCTAAGGCCTTCATCCATATTAGTTTGTTGTCATCTCTATTTGTATCGTGCTACTATCATGAGAAACTCCTTTATCTTTGCACTTTTAAGTTTTGCAACCTATGATAAATGGCAGTGCTTTTAGTGTTGAGTTGAGCTAATTGGCACTTATTAAATAAACTAATACCTCTCTTTAAGAAAGACTACTATGTTGCTAACTTTACCCATTAAGATAATGAGGGTGCTTCTATTTGTTAGTGTATGTTTCATCAACTAGTCCCACTATTACAGTAATCTCACTCTCTCAATATATGTGCCAACAGGGATGCTCGATGCTGGTGGAACTGCACAAAAAATTTATGTGCTTCATTGCCTTGACAGCTTCCGTCCTTTCCTGTCAGTTGCTAATCTCCGCTTGCTTTCTTCCTTTGCTGTCAGTTGCTTGGCTTATCTCGGCTTCCAGTCAAAGGAAATAGTAATTGATATGCTACCTCACACAGGTTGGTACTGGTCTTTATCCTGATTATTGTGCCTGTCATATGTATTGCTAATTTGGTATTGTGCTACTGTTTGCCAATTTCATAAAGGAGTAATTTGGAGCCTGAACTCACAGGCAAATCATTACATCGGGTGATTTCAGTAGAACTACACAAAATGATCAGATGGACAGGTACTTATGCTGCTGCTATATACTCCAAAGTTCACTCAGACAAGCATCGATGTTGACAAGAAGTGCATATATTCATTCGAGTATCAACCGGCGTCAACCAATTGTCAAACTCCAAGTATTAGGAGAGTGAACGCCAAAAATATTTGTTGGTGCATAGCCCAGAAAAACGCAGTCCAGTCTTTGGTCCCAACTTATGCCTTTTGGTTATCGGCACATATGGTAGCGAACTATATGGCATGGAGTCTAAAGATTCCAGACAAGTTGGTTGACGCGTATATTCATCTGGCACTTAATCAGTCTGCATGCCAAGGATGCTCCATTTCAGTTGAACTGCACAAAAAATTTGGGTGGTTCATTTTCTCAACCGCCTCCTTTCTCGTCTGCAATGTAGAATTTTGGCGAGATACAGGACCAAGATGAGCCAGTAAACTAGTTGGATGAAAGTAGTGGCCAAGTTGCTCAAACCTCCCTCGGCACGAGGCCACTATTTGAGGATAAACCTACAAGCAAAGTTCAGATTATCTGTGCTGCCTCTTATGTACTCGAAAGTTTACTCGTACAAGAACTAATTTTAGCAAGAAGTACCTCCGATTGAACACCATTTACCAGTCTGTACCCTAGGTAATTAAAGTTCGTCCATGGATCATATTGGCTGTGATCTCAATCATTTGGATGCATAAACATACTGAACATGTGTATATCTGAATCTTTTTGTGAATTATGTATGAATATTGTCGTGTGATCTATCAATCATTTGGATGCATAGATATGCTGAGCTTGTGTATATATGAATCTTTTGAGTTGTTAATAGTGAATGTTGGCTATGAATATGAACGTGTCCTGTGAACCTGAGTTTGATATGAATGTTTACCTTTTCTGTTGTATTTGTGTGTGAACTTGTTAGTATACCTACTGTGGGGTATAAAACGCAGGTCTCTTATAAAAGTAATGATGTGTCCAATTTATTTTGAGCAATAACTCGCTAATTTCTTAATTATATAGATATAAAATGTGCCTCTCCGGTTTATTCTTTGATATTAATTGATCCTTCTAACATAACATTATATATATAACGAGCCCACCTAATACGTGTATTTCAAGGAAGTGAAAATGGGATGGGATTTCTTAGAAAATATAAATGGGCCTGATTGACGCGAAATTATCTATTCACCCAGCCCAGCAAATGGATCGTACATTCTAGAAAACATGGGTTAAATATATGCCACATTTTTGCAGGCTGACATGTGGGCCAATAGGTCGAAGCCTACGCAGAGCATTGTCAACTTGGTTAACAAATGATTGTGTCATCCACAACCATTGGATTTATATCCAACGGCCAGCATGCGCCTTCAATCTCTCGTCTTGTTCCTCCAGCGTCGCCGGGATCGCCTGGTCCGGCCTCCGGCGGCTAGCGGCTCTGCTTAGCACGCATCGCTGTGAAGCGCTACCCCACCGCCGGCCAGGCTATCCCTCCACCCCTGAACACCTCCTGTTATTCTCCACAGACTACAGCCCCACGCCGCAACAGAACCAGTTATAACCCTTCTCCTCCTCTCAATCTGCGACTCCACTGCCGCGTTTTCCCATCTCCAAGTCGTTCCCGTCCGGGGCCTCGCCGTCATCCACCGCCTCGCTGTGTTTGGTGCGGCGTGGTCAACAAACGAGAGTCATCGAAAGAGGACTGTACGTGGAGATCCTGACGGCTGGGACCCACGAGGTCCATGGTCGCACGCAAGGAAAGTTCCTCCTTATTAAGCTGAAAAAATGTTTCCTCCATCTGACAGCTGGGACCCACCGGCTGTATCTTCGCACGGAAGGAAGTGCCTCCTTGTTTTGCGAAAAAAATTATTCATCCCGTTGACAGCTGGGACCCGTCAGATTTGGTGACTGACTTGTGGGCCTAATAAGCGGATGTGTAAGCACGGCTTTGTCAACTTAATCAACAAATGATTCTAGCAGCTGGACCGTTGGATGTTAATCCAACAGCCGTGCTCCTTCTTCAACCTCTGTTCTTGCTCCTGTCTCCCGTGGGCGGCACCGCGGCTGTGCTGCCGCGCACCCGAACCAGTGAAGTTTCCCACTCCTCTCCATCTGCGACTCCACTGCCCCGTCTTCCCACATCTCCGGGTCGTTCCAGTCTGGGTGCGCTCGGCATGGTGTGGTCAACGTGGTCAACAACCGAGAGTCATCGAAAGATGACTGTACGTGAGAGGCTGATAGTGGAGACGCACCACGCCCATGGACGCATGCATGCAACGGAACACGGCGAGGTCAACGTGGCAAGGAAAAACTTCCATCGGAAGTATACTGTACGTGGAGAGTCTCAGCTGGGTCCACGGCTGCAGCAAGTAAGTGCCTCCTTATTACGCGGAAAATAATGATTCCTCCAACTGACAGCAGGGACCCACTGGACGGGCCACCATATTTTGCAAAAAACGTTTGCCCCCTAACTGCTGGGACCCACCTGACGGGCCACCATATTTCACGAAAAAAACGTTCCCCCCGCTGTCAGCTCGGACCCACCGAAAGTGCCTCCTTATTACGCACAAAAAAATGAATACTCCCCCTGCTAGCTGGGACCCACCTTGGTGGGAGGCTAACTTGTGGGCCTACTAAGTTGACAGGGACGAAGGGCTTTGTCAACTTAGTCAATATGAACGATTCTAGCTCCAGTGACCGTATGATGTCCATCCAACGGTCGTAGTGCTTCTTCAACCTCTGGTCTTCTTGCTCCAGCCGCCCAAACCAGGGCCGGTCGTACCTCATGCTCCTGCCTCCCGTGGCCGGCTGTGCTGCCGCGGAGGCCTCACCGCCCCCTACTATTCCCACCGCTGGCCAGGCCCTGCGGCGACGGCAGCCTCACACCACAGCCGAACCAGTGAACCCTCATACTCCTCTCTGCGCGGGCTTCCACTGCCGCCTCTTCCCTGGCTCCGCGTCGTCCCCTTCCTAGGCCTCACCGTCATCCACCGCCGTGGTGCTCTCCGCGCGGCGTGGTCAACGTGGTCAAGGAATGACTTCCATCGGAAGAGTACTGTACGTGGAGAGGCTGACAGCTGGGTCCACGGCCACAGCCCAGTTTTTTGTGATTTGCCAAGTAAGTCGCTTTGTCAGGCATCTTGGGCTGCAAATCTTTCAAGACGAGGAGAGCTTTCATTCGGCTCGCCGAGAAAATGGCCCATCAGTAATGAGAAATGGGTTGTACATTTTTAAACACATCAAACCGGCAATTAGTTTCAAATATCTTTTTTTCATTTCGAGATTTTAAATTACATTAATTTTTATGCATGGAGAATTTGTTGGATTTTATATTGATATACACTTATTTTTAAAATCAGTTTGAATGTGAGTCGAAATTTCGGGATTAAAAACAGTTCGGACCGCACCGAAATATGGAAAATTTCGTATAATTTTTTAACCGTGGCCACAATATGGGCTGTAATGCTAACAAAAAGAATATGGGCTCCAAAAAAACCTTAAGAATTAGCAAATGGGCTGTAAATTATTAAAAATAATGGCAGATGGGTGTATGCTGTTTTCCACAGATTTGAGGCTTTCCTAAAAAAAGGTTGACGCACAAGCAGTGACTGTTGGATGGCCATCCAACGGCCATCGTGCTTCTTCAATCTCTGCTCTTCCTGCTCCAACCGCTCAAACAAGCGCCGGCGGGACTGCCTGCTCCCTCCTCCCCGTGGCCGGCTCTGACAGCTCGGACCCACCAGCTATATCTTCGCACGCAAGGAAGTGCCTCCTTATTACGCACAAAAAAATGAATACTCCCCATGTTAGCTGGGACCCAGTATAGTGGCAGGCTGACTTGTGGGCCTACTAAGTTGACGGGGATGGAGGGCTTTGTCAACTTAGTCAATATGCGCGATTCTAGCTCCAGTGATCGTACGATGTCCATCCAACGGCCGTAGTGCTTCTTCAACCTCTGGTCTTCTTGCTCCAGTCGCCCAAACCAGCGTCGGTCGTGCCTCGTGCTCCTACCTCCCGTGGCCGGCTGCGATGCGGCGGAGGCCTCACTGCCCCCTACTACTCCCACCGCTGGCCAGGCCATCCCTCTACTCACCCACACCCCCTGTTATTCTGCGGCGACGGCAGCCTCACACCGCAGCGAACCAGTGAACCCTCGTACTCCTCTACGCGTGGGCATCCACTGTCGTGTCTTTCCCGGCTCCGTGTCGTCCCCTTCCTAGGCCTCGCCGTCGTCCACCACCCTGGTGCTCTCGGCGTGGCGTGGTCAACGTGGTCAAGGAACGGCTTCCATCGGACATGGACTGTACGTGGAGAGGCTGACAGCTGGGTCCACGGCCGCAGCAAGGAAGTGCCTCCTTATTACGCGCAAAATAATTATTCCTCCACCTGACAGCGGGGGCCCACCGGACGGGCCACCATATTTCGTGAAAAAAAAGTTTCCCCCCTGACTGCTGGGACCCACCAGCTACACCTTCGCACGCAAGGAAGTGCGTCCGGGCAAAAAAAACGATTCGCCCCCCTGATTGTTGGGACCCACCAGCTACATCTTCGCACGCAAGGAAGTGCGTCTGGGAAAAAACGATTTGCCCGCCTGACTGCTGGGACCCACCAGCTACGTCTTCGCACACAAGGAAGTGCGTCCGGCCAAAAAAATGATTCGCCCCCTGACTGCTGGGACCCACCAGCTACATCTTCGCACACAAGGAAGTGCGTCCGGGCAAAAAAAACAAAATGATTCACCCCCTGACTGCTGGGACCCACCAGCTACATCTTCGCAGGCAAGGAAGTGCCTGACAGTCGGGACCCACCTGGTCGAAGCGTACGTAGTGTTGTCATTCTGGTCGCGAACGTGTACGTACATACTGGTCGATATAGAGGCGTGCACGTGTCGTAGTAGAGGCGCGCACGTAGCATGTACACGTACGTACAGCGGCGAGGGTGCAAGAAAGAAAATACGGCCACGTACGTACATACGAGTAGGGTCTCGAACGCCTACTCGCGCATACGTACATGGCTGGGTCGAAACGGAGAAACAGCGTCGTCGTCGTGTTCATGGGGAGCCAACCAGCTGGGTCGGAACGGAATGCGTGGTCGTGTTCATCGGGAGGGCTTGGACGGAACAGGCGATGGAAACGAGGCCTGGCGTACCGCAGAACGGAGGAAACGTCCTTGTGTTCGACCGGCCACGTTCGAAACGGGGTCCTGTTGATCGGGAGGGGTGTGGCATACCGCAAAACGGAGGAAACAGACCTCCTACGGTCGAAACGGGGGTCCTGTTGATTGGGAGGGGTGTGGCGTACCACAAAACGGAGGAAACGGACCTCCTATGGTCAAAACAG